>NC_057810.1:531836602-532045323 GCF_018294505.1 Triticum aestivum | reverse complement strand
GGTGGTTGCCGCCCCGGCGCCCTGAAACCGAAGGGGCCCTAGGATGTATCCTGTGTGAGGCTTGGCTAAAGTATTAGTGTAGTTGTGTAGGTTGCATCGCATGTTAGAGGCCACACTAAAAATTAGATCATGCCTAATTAGGGCCTACTCCCTCCAAGACTCCTGATTTGACTATCCACGATAGCCACCGCATCAACAAGGTCGCTTCTCCGCTCTTTCTCTTTTGTTCCTTGTCTTGCTACATAGATAGTATCTATTTACCTTCCCTTGGATGCGTATTTTCATCCGTCAATATTGCAGCAGGATTGTGAACTTGTGATGGTTTTATTTCTGTTATATGCGAAGACAATCGATCACTAGTGCAGAAAAAGCCTAATTATGGCATGCCAAAAACAGCGTTGCTAGCGTGGAAGCCCGACACCATCAATATGGCGCCACTGAAAATATTTAGTGGTGGCGTTGAAAGACATGTCAGCAGCATTGTGAGTACTGATGTCGTGCCACATGGCTAATGCCAACAATATATTCGTGTTAGCTATGGCGTTTAGTGTGCGCCAGCCGCCAATGCCAGCAATTTGAATTTTTTGCTAATAAAAAATACCTAGCAATTATTATATATGCAACCACTTAAAGTTCTAGTGATAACCTCAAATCTACAAGCAGTAGTGATCAACTAGCTAGCTAGCTACAAGCAAAGGTGATCCACTAGCTAGCTACAAGCAAAAGTGATCAAGTTCGACAATATTTCCAAACTACCTAGATATATGCACGCATTACATCTCTCTATGAAGAATGGTCTTCATCTCACGCAACTTATTCGTGTTGCTCTCCCTCCTTTCTGTAATGTACTTTCAGGGTTTTCAATTGCACCCTCTCGTCCTTCAGGAGCCGTATCTCCTTCTTTAGAGAATCAATCTTGGCCACCAGTTTGTCCTTCTGGTCGATGAGCTTCAGTTTCTTATCGTGGTAATCCAAGTTCTCGTCCATGATCAGATCCCTCTCATTCATCAGAGTTATTCAACTACCCGAGGGCCTTAATTGTACTCTCCTTTGACGTGACAAGCTCACGACTAAGCATGTCCATGTCACATAGCTGATGCTGGACCAGTGCTGGAGATGGGTTCCGTACATACGCTTGGCAAGTAAAATATTTGAAATCATCAATAATGAATAGTTAGATATATGTATATATGCATGGGTGTGACGCCCCCGATTCAATCGTACACTAATCATACATGCAAATATGTACGATCAAGATCACGGACTCACGAGAAGATATCACAACACAACTCTAGACACAGATAAAAATAATACACGCTTATATTACCAGCCAGGGGCCTCGAGGGCTCGGATACATAAGCTCGAAACATAAGCGTCAGCGTAAGCAGCAATATCTGACTACAGACATAAGTTAAAAAAGGATGCCTTGAGAAGGCTAGCACAAAAGCAACACGATCGAAGAGGCAAGGCCTCCTGCCTGGGACCTCCTAACTACTCCTGGTCATCGCTGGTCTCCACGTAGTAGTAGGCACGCTCCGGGTAGTAGTAGTAGTAGTCGACTATGGTGGCATCTGACTCCTGGGATCCACCGTCTGGTTGCAACAACCGGAAAGAAGGAAGAAGGGGGAAAAGGGTAGCAAAGCAACCGTGAGTACTCATCCAAAGTACTCGCAAGTATCAGATCTATACTAAGTATGTATTGGTATCAAAGGAAGGTATGTATTTGTGGACTGAACTACAGAATGCCAGAATAGAGGGGAAGGCCTAGCCTATCAAACACTAGCATGTTCAAGCAGCTCCAAGCATCTTGCAGCATGCAGAAGAGTAAAGAATAGAATTTTAACATTTAACAAGCATGTTGTAACATTATCACCCAAAGATCCTTTCTCGACTCCCTGCGAGAAAGCAATCCCGAAGCCACATCTCCATCACATATCTCAAGTATCCATTTCTAGTTGTAATAGATCAGGATACAAGTCTGAACGTCCATTACCGTGGACATGACTATTAATAGATAATCTACCCTGCAGGGGTGCACCACGTTACCCAACACGCTCGATTACTCTGGCCTAACGCACTTTTCTGAGTCAATGCCCTGTTGGGGAACGTAGCAGAAATTCAAAATTTTCTACGCATCACCAAGATCAATCTATGGAGATTCTAGCAAAAAGAGAGGGAGAGGATGAGCATCTTCATACCTTTGAAGATCGCTAAGCGGAAGCGTTACAAGAACGCGGATGATGGAGTCGTACTCGCGGCGATTCAACTCGCGGAAGATCCGATCTAGCATCGAACGAACGGCGCCTCCGCGTTCAACACACGCACAGTCTGGGGACGTCTCCTCCTTCTTGATCCAGCAAGGGGAGAGGAGAAGTTGAGGGAGAACTCCGACAGCACGATGGCGTGGTGGTGATGGAGCTCGTGGTTCTCCAGTAGGGCTTCGCCAAGCACTACGGAGGAGGAGGAGATGTATGAGGAGGGAGGGGATGCGCCAAGGGAAGGGGTGCGGCTGCCCTCTCTCCCTCACTATATATAGGGGGAAGGGGGGAGGAGGAGGCTCCCTAGGGTTTCCCTAGGGGAGGCGCGGCGGCCAGGGGAAACCCTAGATGGGTTTGGGTGCCCCACCCCCTAGGAAACTTGCCCCCCGAGCCGGGAGGGGCGGCTGCCCTAGGGGTGGCGCCCCCACCTCTCCAGGTTACATGAGAGGGGTTGGGAGGGGCGCACAGCCCCTTAGTGGGCTGGTGTGCCCCCTCCCCTTGGCCCATAAGGCCCCCCAACGCTTGCCGGGGCCTCCGAAACACCTTTTGGTCACGCTGGTCGTCACCCGGTACTCCCAGAACAAGTTTGGACTCCAATACCCTTCGTCCGATATATTGATCTTCACCTTCGGACCATTTCGGAGTTCCTCGTCACGTCCGGGATCTCATCCGGGACTCCGAACAACCTTCGGTAACCACATACTATTTCCCATAACAACTCTAGCGTCACCGAACCTTAAGTGTGTAGACCCTACCAGTTCGGGAACCATGCAGACATGACCGAGACATTTCTCCGTCCAAGAACCAATAGCAGGATCTGGATACCCATCTTGACTCCCACATGTTCCACGATGATCTCATCGGATGAACCATGATGTCGGGGATTCAATCAATCCCATATACAATTCCCTTTGTCCATCGGTATGTTACTTGCCCGAGATTCGATCTTTTGTATCCCAATACCTCGTTCAATCTCATTACCGGCAAGTCACTTTACTCGTTCTGTAATGCATGATCCCATGACTAACTTCTTAGTCACATTGAGCTCATTATGATGATGCATTACCGAGTGGGCCTAGAGATACCTCTCCGTTATACGGAGTGACAAATCCTAGTCTCGATTCGTGCCAACCCAACAGACACTTTCGGAGATACCTGTAGTGCACCTTAATGGCCACCTAGTTACTTTGTGACGTTTGGTACACCCAAAGCATTCCTACGGTATCCGGGAGTTGCACAATCTCATGGTCTAAGGAAATGATACTTGACATTAGAAAAGCTCTTAGCAAACGAACTACACGATCTTGTGCTATGCTTAGGATTGGGTCTTGTCCATCACATCATTCTCGTAATGATGTGATCCCGTTATCAATGACATCCAATGTCCATGGTCAGGAAACCATAACCATCTATTGATCAACGAGCTAGTCAACTAGAGGCTCACTAAGGACATGTTGTGGTCTATGTATTCACACATGTATTACGGTTTCCAGTTAATACAATTATAGCATGAACAATAGACAATTATCATGAACAAGGAAATACAATAATAACCATTTTATTATTGCCTCTAGGGCATATTTCCAACAGTCTCCCACTTGCACTAGAGTCAATAATCTAGTTCACATCACTATGTGATTGTAATGAATCCAACACCCATGGGGTTTGATCATATCTCACTTGTGAGAGAGGCTATTAGTCAACGGGTCTGAACCTTTCAGACCCATGTGTGCTTGACAAATCTCTATGTCATCTTGTAGATGCAGCTACCACGCTCTATTTGGAGCTATTCCAAATAACTGTTCTACTATACGAATTCGGTTTACTACTCAGAATCATCCAGATTAGTGTCAAAGTTTGCATCGGTGTAACCCTTTACGACGAACTCTTTTACCACCTCCATAATCAAGAAAACTCCTTAGTCCACTAGTTACTAAGGATAACCTTGACCGTTGCCCTGTGATCCATTCCTGGATCACACTTGTACCCCTTGACTGACTCATGGCAAGGCACACTTCAGGTGCGGTACACAGCATAGCATACTGTAGAGCCTACGTCTAAAGCATAGGGGACGACCTTCGTCCTTTCTCTCTATTCTGCCATGGTCAGGTCTTGAGTCTTACTCAATACTCACACCTTATAACATAGCCAAGAACTCCTTATTTGTCAATCTATTTTGAACTCCTTCAAAATCTTGTCACGGTATGTGTCCGTTTGAAAGTACTATTAAGCGATTTTGATATATCTTTATAGATCTTGATGCTCAATGTTCAAGTAGCTTAATCCAGGTTTTCCATTGAAAAACACTTTTCAAATAACCCTATATGCTTTCCAGAAACTCTACAATATTTCTGATCAACAATATGTCAACAACATATACTCATCAGAAATTCTATAGTGCTCCCACTCACTTCTTTGGAAATACAAGTTTCTCATAAACTTTTTATAAACCCAAAATCTTTGATCATCTCATGAAAGCGTATATTCCAACTCCGAGATGCTTACTCCAATCCTTAGAAGGATTGCTGGAGATTTGCATACTTGTTAGCATCTTTCAGGATTGTCAAAACCTTCTGGTTGTATCACATACAACCTTTCCTCAAGAAAATCATCGAGGAAACAATGTTTTGACATCCTATCTGCAAGATTTCATAAATAATGCAATAATTGCTAATATAATTCCAATAGACTCTTATCATCGCTACGAATGAGAAAGTCTCATTGCAGTCAACTCCTTGAACTTGTCGGAAAACATCTTAACGACGAGTCGAGCTTTCTTAATGGTGATACTTACCATCATTGTCCGTCTTCCTTTTAAAATCCATCTGTACCCAATAGCTGACGACCATCAAGTAGTTCTTCCAAAGTCTATACTTTGTTTTCATACATGGACCCTCTCTCGGATTTTATGGCCTCGAGCCATTCGTCGGAATCCGGGCCCACCATCGCTTCTCCATAGCTCGTAGGTTCATTGTTATCTAGCAACATGACCTCCAAGATAGGATTACGTACCACTCTGGAGTAGTACACATCCTTGTCGACCTACGAGGTTTGGTAGTGACTTGATCTGAAGTTTCATGATCACTATCATCAGCTTCCACTTCAATTGGTGTAGGCGCCATAGGAACAACTTCATGTGCCCTGCTACACACTAGTTGAAGTGACGGTTCAATAACCTCATCAAGTCTCCACCATCCTCCCACTCAATTCTTTCAAGAGAAACTTTTTCTCGAGAAATGACCAGATTCTAGAAACAATCCCTTTTGCTTCCGGAACTGAGACATGATGTATACCCAACTGTTTTTGGGTGTCCCATGAAGATGCATTTATCCGCTTTGGGTTCGAGCTTGTCAGCCTGAAACTTTTCCACATAAGCGTCGCAGCCCCAAACTTTTAAGAAACGACAACTTAGGTTTCTCTAAACCATAGTTCATACGGTGTCGTCTCAACAAAATTGTGTGGTGCCCTATTGAAAGTGCTAGTTATCGACTAGAGGGGGGGTGAATAGGCGATTTTTATCAAAGTCTTCAAAATGTGGAAGTTTCGAAGACAAACAATAGAAATAACCTAATTGATATGGAGCGGAAGATAAACTACAACAAGCAAGCCATAGTCAAGTATGCAATAGCGTTAACGTACGAAGACTAATAGCAGCTAGGTAGTAGGATCAGGATGGAAGATAGTATGAAGCCAATCAACAATAGTAGTCAAGCAATGAAGTCAATCAGATAAGACAGATAAGCAATGACTTCACGAAGACAAAGTCAAAGTAAAGAAGGGAAGAGATAGAACCAGTTGCTTGTTGAAGACACATGATTTGTTGGACCAGTTCCAGTTGCTGTGACAACTGTACGTCTGGTTAGGGAGGCTGAGATTCAACTCAGAAGACCGCGTCTTCACCTTATTCCCCTTGAGCTAAGGACACTTAGTCCTCGCCCAATCACTCTGGTAAGTCTTCAAGGTAGACTTCCGAACCTTCACAGACTTCGTTCACCCGGCAATCCACAATGACTCTTGGATGCTCAGAACGCGACGCCTAACCGGCTGGAGGATTCACAGTCCTCAAGTGTAATAAGTCTTCAGGTCACACAGACAGAAAGACTTCAGTGGTGCCTAACACTCTTTGGCTCTGGGTGTTTGGGCTTTGTCCTCGCAAGGATTTTTCTCTCTCAAATGCTTCGAGGTTGGTTGCTCTCAAACGACAAAAGCCGTATACTAACTCTGAGCAGCCACCAATTTATGGTGTACGGGGTGGGCTATTTATAGCCACTAGGCAACCCGACCTGATTTGTCCAAAATGACCCTGGGTCACTAAGGAACTGACACGTGTTCCAAGGGTTAGATTTCAAACACACGCGGCAACTTTACTTGGGCTACAAGCAAAGCTGACTCATCCAGCTCTGGATAAGGTTTGCTCTCATTATCTTCGCTCGAAGACATAGGATTTGAGTTGAGCATCACTTCAGTCACTCTGACTTAGTTCACTTGGACCCCTCTTAACAGTACGGTGGTTCCTATGACTCAACAAAGAAGAAAAGGAAGCAACGAATCCACACAGTCTTCGCGCTCCATAGTCTTCACACAATGTCTTCTCATGTCATAGTCTTCAATATGAATATCTTCTCATACCACCATTGTCTTCAATGTCTTCATACATTTTTAGGGGTCATCTCCGGTAGGTAAACCTAATCAATGAGGGACACTACCTGTGTTATCCTGCAATTCTCACAAACGCATTAGTCCCTCAACCAACTTTGTCGTCAATACTCCAAAACCAACTAGGGGTGGCACTAGATGCACTTACAATCTCCCCCTTTTTGGTGATTGATGACAAACTGGTTGAAGTTTTCAACGGGGATAAATATGTGAAATTGTAAAGATAGGAAATAGTCTTCATAAGTTGCAAGGGCTCCCCCTGAAGATGTGCATGTAAGTAATTTGCTTTTGGAATGCAAATGCACATGGCAGGTTGTACTTGTGGAGATCCACTTCAACTTATGAAGATAATTCATCATGCATGAACTGATAGAGCAAGTAGAATGACATGCATAATGAAAAATGGACGTCTGCAGAATGACCTAAGTGCGGAAGTTATCATAGCACATGCGGAATTTATCATCGCATCACAGTAAAGCAAATAAGTAGCAGACGACCATCAAGTTTAGGTGTTACAACTCAGAGAACCAAATGTTTCAAAAGGCAAGAGTTGTAAGCACGCAGCAAAATATAATGCAACCGCCCATATGAACCCGCTTGAAGACTATCAACTCATACGCTTCTCCCCCTTTTGTCAGTAAGGACCAAAAAGGTTTGAAGACATAGAGCATCTACTAGTCAACATGAGTAGGTGAAGCAGCAGGGTTGTCATCGTTGGGTGGCGGTGCAGATGAACTTGGTGTAGTGTCAATGCGCGCAGTAGTAGGAGGTGGTGAAGTAGCATCATCTTCATCATTGATCACTCTGGCATTTACCGTTGCCGCGGAGGAAGAATATTCAGAGTCTTCAAGAGATGGAGTACGACGTAGGACAGCAGTCTGTGGAGGAGTGGAGTCAAACTGGAATCTTTCATTGAAGCCATCGTCTTGAAGATCAACTCCAGCACTGAGCAGGGTCAAACTCTTCCATGATTGATGGCAAGTTTCATGAGCAACAAAGGCATTCTTGGTGGCAAGGTTGCGAATGCGATTGACATCCACCAAGAGGCTTTGCATCTATCTCTTGAGCCAGAAATGATGCTTATCTTGTTTCTGATGAAGGGCCACAAGAAGTTCTCGGTCATTGAGAACGCGAGAACGCTTCCGAGGCCTTTGTGCAATGGTGCTTTCAGTGGCTTCAGTGGGTGCTCGATGAGGCAGACGAGTGTTTCCAGCCAATGGATAGATTCGTGTCGCTGCCTGAACACCTTCAATAGGCTGAGTGAAGCTTTGGTGCTCGGCATTCTGAAGACAAAGAGGCCTCTTGGCAGGGTCAGAGTATATAGCTTTAACTGACATATCAACCTCTGGCAGAAAGATCATATGATTGCGAGTAGAGGGCTGATAGTTGACAAATGAGTGTCTCTTGATGAGGCGCATGACCCATGGAGCATAAAACTTCAGACCAAATAGGTCAGAACCGGAAGCAGCAAGTTGCCTGATGAAGAAATCTTGAGTGTTGAAGCTGATGCCATTGAGAATATAGAAGACCAAAGTCTTCATAGCTCCTTCAAGCTTGGCCGCTGATGAATGTCCTTTGACATGCCATAGAGTTCGACTGATGATATGATA
This sequence comes from Triticum aestivum, assembly GCF_018294505.1. Taxonomy (NCBI): domain Eukaryota; kingdom Viridiplantae; phylum Streptophyta; class Magnoliopsida; order Poales; family Poaceae; genus Triticum; species Triticum aestivum. The sequence continues at coordinate 532,036,799 of NC_057810.1, read as the reverse complement.
TATGGTGCGAGGCAGATACTCAAGGTCTTCAACAAAGAAATCTGTTGGATATTCAGCGTCAGATGGCAAGGGCTTCATCATGCTCAACATCTGGCTCATATTGGGTTCTGGCTTATGGAAGATACTCTCTACTGCATTGCGGTGTAGCTGACAGTCAGGTTCATATAGTTCTCCAGGAGTGGCTAGCCCTGTAAGCTCGATGATATCCATAGCTTTGGCTTCGTGATGAACATTTCCAGTCATCCACTCGAGAACCCATGTCTTGATGTCTCTGTTGTAGCCGCGAATGTGTAGAGTAGCATAGAATTGAAGCAATAGCTCTTCATTCCAATGTTCTTTGTCTGTCACAAAGTGGAGCAGACCAGCATCACGAAAGCAATCAAGTGCTTCTTCTAAGCACGGCAGTCCAGCAATGGCTTCTGTATCAAGGCGCATATGAAAATGCGCCCTTGATCATATAGTACGCATGAGTAATAGCTTCTCTGCTGATAGCTCCAGAACCAATCTGATGATATCCCTGGCTTAGAGTAGGGGTTCTTGGCACTGTCAAAGAAGGTATTGTGTCTTTTGAAGCCATTGGCATTGAAGGACCCTGGTGAGTTTGCAGTACCTGGAAACCTTGGCAACCTAGGCTTTGGCTTCTAGACCTGAGGCCTATGCTCAATATGATAGTCAAATTGAGGTCCTGAGGCAGTAGGCGGAGGCTCCAGAATGGGCCATCGGACAGTGGTAAGCTGACCATGACTGTATGCTTGCTCAATTGTGTGAGGCCTTGGTGGCAGAACAGGAGCAGGGGCAACATTTGAGGCGTCAGGCTGCACAACAGGTGCTTCGAGAGCGATTGTCTCATTGGCTTCAGGTGCAGCAGCCTCAGTTGTTTCAGGTTCAGTGGCCACACTTGCTTCAGGCACACTAGTTGGTCCAGGCTCCACATTAGCGTCAGCCATGACTGCGTCATTGGCTTCATTGGCGTTGGCGGTGGCAGCCTCAACATTGTCAACCTCCTCTTGACGAACAGGAGGGTCGGGCACAGGCACGTTCACTTCAGGAATAGCTTCTTCACGCATGGGGGGAGTTTGGACACGTTCTTCTTGACGTTCCTCATCGGCTGATGCAACCGGATTGTCTTTAGCAGCTTGTGCTTTAGACACAGAGACATTCACAGTTGGAGTGGCTTCAGAGAACACTTGACGTGCAACAGGTTGATGATGCACTTCTCCTTCTGGAACGCTCAGAAGAGGGACTTGAGACCTTGGTCCTTTGTGAAGCCTTTGTAGTACAGGCGACGCCTTTGGAGATGGAGTGGGCAGGTCCTCATCCTCTTCAACTTGTACGGATGGTGTGTTTTGTTGTTGTTGGGGAGTACTGGGGGAGTCTTGTAGTTGTGGGTGATCAGCCCACGATGCATCCTGAGCAATTGGCGTCAGAGGACGACCAATGCTGATGATTTCGCTGTTCGTACGAACAGGCGATGATACCACGTCATGTTCGATCTGAGGAAGAACTTCATCATCGGCTACATTGTCATCATGACCAATGTCTTCAGCAGCGGTGGGTTCAGCTGCTGGAATATCTTCAGCTTCATGAGCCTCTGAGGGAGCAGGCTCATGAATGATCATCTGTCTTTCTTGATGTTCAGACGCAGGTCGAACCATTGAGATGGGTTCAACAACCAGAGGCTCTGTGGGAGCAGCCCTATTTTTCTTGGTCTTGCGCTTCTTCTTGGAGGGAGCAGCATCAGAGGCTTCAGTATTCTTCCTCTTTCGGGCTTCAGCCTCGGCAGCCCTCGTCTTCTTCTGTTCAGAAGCGGTTGTGGTGACCTTTGGTTTCGAGCCGGTCATGCTGCTCGGGAAGATAATGTGAGGGGCTTCTTGGCTTGAGGGTGCAGGCTGGTCAGCAGGAAGCTTCTTCTTTTTCTTTGCAGCCATCCTGGGGTCAATGCCAGGACGGCCAAGTGACTTGTGCTTCTCAGCCTCATTGTAGGCAAGCACACACTTATCAGCCAAACTCTTCATGCGCTCACGAGAGCCTTGAGCTTCTTGGCGCATCTTCATAAAAGCTTCTTTAAGCTCATGCAGCATGACCTTGAAGTATCTGACGTCTTGAACACTGAGCTTCGCCACATGCTTCTTGAATTGAGCCTTCTCATAATCAATCTTGTTCTTCAGCTCAACAATGCGCTGAGCAAGAGCTAGCTCAGAAGCAACATCGCCATTAAAGGCGACGCTGAGGCCAATGGGAAGCTGCAGATCGTCAAAGCTGAGGTTGGGGGTGTCAAACCACTCATCAATGAAGTTATGAATGATGGCCACATCAAAGAGAGGCAAGTTGTTGAAGATTTCTGCTTCTTCCTTGCTTTTGATCAATTGCTCAAGGGCATCATCTGCAAGATCTTCATCACTGGACAGATCAATGGGATCTTCATGCAGTATAGCGGCAGGAGTCAAGGCTTGATCAGTATGCCTGACAAGTTGCTTTTTCTTCTCCGTCTTCTTGGAGATACGGGATTGATCTTCAGACTGCACACTGGCTTCAGGAGGTGCAGTGGCCAGAGGCTTCGCGCGTAAAGCTTTTGGAGGTGCTGATTTAGAAGCCTTTAGCTTCTTTTGCTTCTGTGGCTTCGAAGGAGGAGCTAGGGCTTCATCAGAATCAGCCTCAATGTCAGAATGATCCACTTTGGCACCTTGTACCTTGATGTAGGAGATGAGACCATCAAGGTTTGCAAAGGGGCCAATTCTGTTTTCTTCAGCTTCACGTGTGCCATTCTCACGGGGAGCAGAGGGGCCAGGATTGAAGTCTAATCCCCATGACTTCTTGTTTTCCTTTGCCGAAGCCTTAGCAAACTGGAGGTTGCGCTTGAAGAGATTGTCGTCACGACACCAGAGCAATGATGTTGGGTCGGCTTCTTTAGGCTATGGTCCACGGACCATGCAAGGATAGAATTCTTGTGCAATGGCTTAAGCTTTGTTCTTGGGGGGAAGGCCTCGATAGAGAATATCACCCCAAGGGCTCTTGATAGCATTTTTCTCTGCGTACTCCTGGGTGACGAACTTGTACTTGTACCACTGTTCAGCCCAATAGCATTGAATCCATTGGATTCGAGTCTTGCGCTGATTGTAATCTTCTTCAAGATCTGTTTGATACATTTCTGCCAGATCTTCAGGCAGATCCTTTGAAGTTCCCCCATGACGCTGTCTAACACCCTTCCTAACAGATTTCTCCGTAGCCATGAACTTCAAACTGAACGGTTTCAATATGTTCAAAGGCTTCAAAGGCTTTCGCTTGCTGGTCAGACAGGAACTGGCTTCAGGAGAATTGATATGATGCTGTAAGTATTCTGCAATTGAATGCAGACTATGAGAACCAAGGGATTCTCCCACGGACATGTACCTGTGACAGCATTAGAGATGCGAGGGAAGGGGAAGAGGTCATATGCATTCTCAGAAGATTTTGAAGATAAATCAGTTTGAAGACATTGACCTCATGATGCGAAGACATTCACTTATATGTGGTGAGTTGGTTCCAGATTTGTACCAATCCGTGAATAAGTACAAGTGAGGAATCAAACTAGATAGGAAATCTAAGTGAATAGACTAGGCATTATGGGATGCAGACAGAATAAATCTAACATTGAGTAGGTAGAAACCACTTTCAGTAAGTAGGATGAATCTATGAAGATCAAAAGGTGGTAAAAATAGAGTTATAATTAACGCACGACGAACTGCTAGATGGGAAGAATAGGAGACCGAGCAGTTCAGCCCACCGTGCCCTAACTTGGCGACGGAGGACACCTACGGCGACGGCGGAGAGGACGATGTCCGCGGCCGGCGTGAGGATGTCGTCGGAGAAGTCGCGGCAGCTAAGCGCTTCGTCACCGGCGTCGTCGAGAGCTAGCGGTGGCGCTAGGGTTTTGATGAGGTGGAGAGGTGGAAGAAGGTTTTCTTGACCACAGGGGACACATATTTATAAGTAGGTGTGCGGCACAGCACAATTATGCAGGTGCCCCTGTCTGTTCACAATCGTGGAACACGTAGCAAGCATGCAACATACATAGAGTTGTCCCACGTTCCCAGGCCCACTGAGGGAGTCCTGGATTAGGGGGTGTCCGGATAGCCGGACTACCATCATCAGCCCAACTATCATCGGCCGGACTATCATCATCGACCAGACTCCAAGACTACGAAGATACAAGATTGAAGACTTCGTCCCGTGTCCGGGTAGGACTTTCCTTGGCGTGGAAGGCAAGCTTGGCGATACGGATATGTAGATCTCCTACCATCGTAACCGACTCTATGTAACCCTAGCCCTCTCCGGTGTCTATATAAACCGGATGGCTCTAGTCCGTAGAACAACAACAACCATTACAATCATACCATAGGCTAGCTTCTAGGGTTTAGCCTCCTTGATCTCGTGGTAGATCCACTCTTGTAAACATCCACAATATCAATATCAATCAAGCAGGACGTAGGGTTTTACCTCCATCAAGAGGGCCCGAACCTGGGTAAAACATCGTGTCCCTTGTCTCCTGTTACCATCCGCCTAGACGCATAGTTCGGGACCCCCTACCCGAGATCCGCCGGTTTTGACACCGACATTGGTGCTTTCATTGAGAGTTCCTCTGTGTCGTCACCGATAGGCTTGATGGCCTCTTCAATCGACAACGACGCAGTCCTGGGTGAGACTTTTCTCCCCGGACAGATCTTCGTATTCGGCGGCTTCGCACTGCGGGCCAACTCACTTGGCCATCTGGAGCAGATCGAAAGCTACGCCCCTGGCCGTCAGGTCAGGTTTGGAAGCCTAAACTTCACGGCCGATATCCGCGGGGACTTGATCTTCGATGGATCTGAGCCACAGCCGAGCGTGCCGCGCTGTCACGATGGGCACGACCTAACTCTGCCGCCGGACAGCACCTTGGAGGCCGCACACGAATCCGCTCCGACCCATAGTCCGGAGCCGATCGCTCAGATCGAGGACGGATGGCTGGACACCGCCTCGGGAGCTGCAACTTCTATGGCGATGGAGCCGAACACTTACCTTGTCCCGCATAAAGCTCATGACTCCGAGGTGCCGGACTCCCTGCCGGACTCCGAACCTCCTGCGCCCCTGCCAGTCGAATCCGATTGGGCGCCGATCATGGAATTCACCGCTGCGGACATCTTTCAGCACTCACCCTTCGGCGATATCTTAAATTCGCTGAAGCATCTCTCGCTATCCGGAGAGCCCTGGCCGAACTACGGCCAGGATGGTTGGGACGCGGACGACGAAGAAATTCAGAGCCCACCCACCACCCACTTCGTAGCCACCGTCGACGATCTAACCGACGTACTCGACTACGACTCCGAAGACATTGACGGTATGGACGACGATGCCGGAGACTATCAAGAACCAGTGCCTACAGGACATTGGAAGACCACCTCATCATACGACATATACATGGTGGACACCCCAAAAGATGGGGACGGCGAAGAAGCAACGGAGGCCGATTCCTTAAAGAAACAGCCCAAGCGCCGACGTCAGCGGCGCCGCTCTAAATCCCGCCACAGCAAGAATGGAGATTCCGGCACAGGAGATAATAACACCCCGGAAAGTGCCGAAGACAACCCCCTCCAGCACGATCCAGCGCAGGAGGAGGCAGAAGCAAGCCCTCACGAGAGGGCGGCAGACGAAGAGGTCGAGGATGATAATTACTTACCTCCCTCCGGAGACGAGGCAAGCCTCGACGACGACGAATTCGTCGTGCCTGAGGATCCCGTCGAACAAGAGCGTTTCAGACGCAGGCTAATGGCCACGGCAAACAGCCTAAAGAAAAAGCAGCAACAGCTTCAAGCTGATCAAGACCTACTGGCCGACAGATGGACCGAGGTCCTCGCGGCCGAAGAGTATGAACTCGAACGCCCCTCCAAAAGTTACCCAAAACGCAAGTTGCTCCCCCGACTAGAGGAGGAAGCGTACAAACCTGCATCACCAGCGCACAATACGGCAGACCGACCACCTCGTGGCCGCGACAGAGAGGCATGCAAGCCCTCCACCAAAACCGTACCCCGGCATCGCTCAAAAAGCATGAAGCCACGGGGGAACGCGCCGGACTTGCGGGATATATTGGAGGACAAGGCAAGACAATCCAGATCTATCTATGGATCACGTGGGCGCCCCAAGACCCACGACGAATACCGTCGCGCCGGATACAACTACTCCGGCGGGCCGAACACAGCAGACAACGCTCTCTCGAGCTACGTCGCGATATTGCTCAATACAGAGGCGCCGCACACCCACTATGCTTCACTGACGAAGTAATGGATCATCAAATCCCTGAAGGGTTTAAACCCGTTAATATCGAATCCTACGATGGCACAACAGACCCCGCGGTTTGGATTGAGGATTATCTCCTCCATATACATATGGCCCGCGGCGACGATCTTCACGCCATCAAATATCTCCCGCTCAAGCTTAAAGGACCAGCTCGGCATTGGCTTAACAGCCTGCCCGCAGAGTCAATTGGATGCTGGGAAGACCTGGAAGCCGCATTCCTCGACAACTTCCAGGGCACGTATGTGCGACCACCGGACGCAGATGACCTAAGCCACATAATCCAGCAGCCAGACGAATCGGCCAGGCAATTCTGGACACGGTTCTTAACAAAGAAAAATCAAATCGTCGACTGTCCGGATGCAGAGGCCCTCGCTGCCTTCAAACATAACATCCGCGACGAGTGGCTGGCCCGGCACCTAGGACAGGAAAAGCCGAAATCCATGGCAGCCCTCACATCACTCATGACCCGCTTCTGTGCGGGAGAGGATAGCTGGCTAGCTCGCAGCAACAACCTCAGCAAAAACGCTGGCAGTCCGGATACCAAGGACCGCAATGGCAGGTCGCGTCAAAACAAAAACAAACGCCGCATTAACGGCGACAGCAATGAGGATACGGCAGTCAACGCCGGATTCCGAGGCTCCAAGCCCGGTCAACGGAAGAAGCCATTCAAAAGAACCACTCCGGGCCCGTCCCATTTGGACCGAATACTCGACCGCTCCTGTCAAATACATGGAACCCCCGAAAAGCCAGCTAACCACACCAACAGAGATTGTTGGGTATTCAAGCAGGCAGGCAAATTAATCGCCGAAAACAATGACAAGGGGCTACACAGCGATGACGAGGAAGAGACCCGGCCGCCGAACAACAGAGGACAAAAGGGATTCCCCCCTCAAGTTCGGACGGTAAACATGATATACGCAACGCATATCCCCAAGAGGGAGCGGAAGCGTGCACTAAGGGACGTATACGCGATGGAGCCAGTCGCCCCAAAATTCAACCCATGGTCCTCTTGCCCGATCACTTTCGATCGAAGAGACCATCCGACCAGTATCCGCCATGGCGGATTCGCCGCATTGGTTTTAGACCCAATCGTCGATGGATTTCACCTCACGAGAGTCCTGATGGACGGCGGCAGTAGCCTGAACCTGCTTTATCAGGATACAGTGCGCAAGATGGGCATAGACCCTTCAGGATTAAACCTACAAAGACAACCTTCAAAGGCGTCATACCAGGTGTCGAGGCCAGTTGTACAGGCTCAGTCACACTGGAAGTGGTCTTCGGATCCCCGGATAATTTCCGAAGCGAGGAGTTAATCTTCGACATAGTCCCGTTACGCAGTGGCTATCACGCTCTACTCGGACAAACCGCGTTCGCAAAATTTAACGCGGTGCCGCATTATGCATACCTTAAGCTCAAGATGCCAGGCCCTCGTGGAGTCATCACGGTCAATGGAAACACGGAACGCTCCCTCCGAACGGAGGAACATACAGCGGCTCTCGCGGCAGAAGTACAGAGCAGCCTTTTAAGGCAATTTTCGAGTCCGGCCGTTAAACGACCGGACACGGCCAAACGCGCCCGGAGCAACATCAACCAAGACCACCTGGCACGTTCCGAGCATGCGTAGCAATGCGGCCTCAACCCCAGCCCTCGCACAATTGTAAGACAAACTCTCCGCGTACATAATTACGCCCTGGAGATACCATGGGCATAGGGGGAGAGGCACAACCACAACAGACCCAGAGTGCGGTTCGACCACACCAGGGGCTCCCAAGTGTGTCGCTCTTTTTATCTTTTATTTCTCTCTTTTTTATACAGAACTCTGTCCGGCGGCGAACCTGCCGAACTCATGATGCAACAGCCAGGGAGGGACAAAGGCTGCGACGAACACTCAGGTGGTCTCCATTACGAGCATTAAATTTGTTAAATACACCATTCCGCGGCCTACCCCTGGAGGGAGACGCCTTTAATTCGTCCAATCCCTTGCTTTCCGCACTATTTGTATCATTCCGCACTCATAGCAGATCTTCTCGAATAAAATGCAGCACTTTTTGCCCATAATTGCATTACTTTATATATATATATATATATATATATTCATTTACGACATGTTGCATCCGTACATTTTGGTACGGCCAAATACACCAGGGGCTTATGTTCCCCGCATTATGGTGTGATAAAGTCCGAACACTTTCACAAGTGCGGCACCCCGAACTTATAGCATTATATGAATCGGCTCCGAATCATGTCTTGGGTCAATAGTTGGGTTTGCCCGGCTCCCATGTTTGGCACCTTACGTTCCGTTCTATCGGCTAAGGTAGCACTGGGAGAACCACTGCGATTGCGCCCCGGTTGAGCCGGGTTAACGCCTCAGTGGAGAAAGCTAAAACTGACTGTCATGATAAGGCGAGAGACTGGTCGCTGTTCGAGAGGTCCTTTCGGGTCCTTAAAGACCTACGCCGCTTCGAGCGAAGTTCCGGATAATGTCCGACGAAGGCGTGGATAGCGCCCCTAATTCGGTCTTCCGAATACTAGGGGCTTCGCCGAAATTTAAAATTATAGAATTCTATGGCTAAGTGAGAGTGTTCAAGCACTATAAGTCCGGTTGCCTTGTTCGTTGTGTTGAGCGCCTCCCTAGATGGACCCAAAAATGGGAACAAGAGTGCTCAAGTTTATCCCGAACACCCCAGCACTCGTGGCATGGGGGCTGAAGCCGACGACTTGCCATCTCTCAGATTTAATAAACGGCCGCACAGAAGGTAATATTTTAAATTAACAAGCGTTGCTTAGCGCATATGAACAAAGTTTTCAGCGCACAGGATAACACATTGCGAATTTACTCAATAATTACATCCCTGGGGCACTCATCCGCAATCTTGCGGGCACCCTTCAGGACAGTCTTATAGTACATCTCGGGCGTACGATATTCCTTGCCCGCTGGTGGCGCGTCAGTGATTAGCTTCTCCGCATCCAGCTTGCCCCAATGCACCTTTGCGCGGGCAAGGGCCCGACGAGCACCTTCAATACAGGCGGAGCGCTTGATAACCTCCACCCAGGGGCACGCATCCACCAACCGTCGCACGAGGCCGAAGTAGCTCCCAGGCATGGCCTCTCCAGGCCACAGCCGGACTATGAGGCCCTTCATGGCCTGCTCGGCCACCTTGTGGAGCTCGACCAGCTGCTTCAGCTGGTCGCTAGGGGGCACCGGATGGCCGGCCTCAGCATACTGAGACCAGAAGACCTTCTCCGTTGAGCTCCCCTCCTCGGCTCGGTAGAATGCGGCGGCATCAGACATGCTGCGAGGCAGATCTGCAAACGCCCCTGGAGAGCTCCGAATTCGGGGACTTATGGGCATTGGCCTTGGCAGTTTTGGCACTTTCGAGAGACGAGGCAAGCTCGGACTCTCGAGTCTTTGAGTCACGCTCCAAACTCTCATGCTTTTCCATGAGAGCCTGGAGCTCTTGCCGAACCACCGCCACCCGCGCCTCCTGCTTTTCTCGCTCTGCCCGTTCCGTGGCCGCATTGCGTTCGGCCGCAGACACGGCTTCCTTCAGGGTCGCCACCTCGTTCGTGGCCCCTGCAGTACCCATGTTATCCTTGTTATTTTTTGTTGCAACCTAAATCCTTTTCTGTAAGGTACAAGTTCAAAGTGGTGTTACTCACCTTCTTTGTCCTGGAGCTGCTTCTTGGCGCGGCCGAGCTCTTGCTCGGACCGCTCGAGCTCCTGCTTCAAAGCACCGACCTCCGCAGTCAGTGCGGCAGAGGTCAGCAGCGCAGCCTGCAACCCATATTGACATAATTTTTTTAGCAACCCTGCGTATATCTTCTTTTTTTCAGATCCTCAGTCCGGCTTTTCTTTCCGAACACCGAACCGAGCATCAGGGGCTACTGTCTATGCGGTATTACATTGCATATTTTTAACTTCTTACCTCGAAGCCTGATAGAAGGCTACTGCAGGCTTCGGTCAGCCCGCTCTTGGCGAGCTGTACCTTCTGAATCACCGCACTCATAATAGTGCGGTGTTCTTCCTCGATGGAAGCGCTCTGGAGCGCCTCCAACAAATTGTCCGGCGCCTCCGGTTGGACGGAAGCCGCCGGCGTCACGGTCTTGCCCTTCGTGCGAAGGGGCCGCCGGCCGGACCCCGGAACCACTGCGGGTTCTGATATGGAGTCCGGCGCAAAGTCCGGGAGGCCGCCTTGTGGCGCCTCCGGAGCCTCCCCCTGATGGGTCCCTTCTTGGGATCCCACCTCGGCGTCCTCGGTGTCGCGAGGGGTGGAGGCGGTCGGGATGGAGTCTACATCCGACGGAGCCAACGACCCGCTCGATGAAGCGGGGAGATCATCATTGGCCGGACTACAGGCAGCATGCGGCATCAGAATGACACTATGTGACACAGAAAAAGAAATTATAAATCATTCAGGAATCCGGATACTTACGATCTCGCTGGAGGCCTGGCCCTTGAAGGCCATTCTTCCTCGCCAACGTTGATGTTGGCGGAGCTGTCCGGGGGAATAGTCCTTCCCCTCTTGGACCCTTCGGCCTCCCCTGTTGGGGAAGCCTTCCTCTTCCTCTCTCCCTCCTCTGGGAGAGAGTCCTCTTTCTCCTCCTCGTTTTCGGGGGAGGAGTCCGCCCCGGAGTCGTCGGACACCTGAAAACGGGAACTCTTTCGAGCACCCGTGGCCTCCTTCTTGGCCTTCTTCTCCGGCACCACGTGCGGTGCCGGAACCAGCAGCCTCGCTAGATGGGCGTCTACTGGGTTTTCTGGCATGGGAGCCGGGCAGATAATCTGCTCCGCCTTCCTCATCCAGTCCTGTCAAAGGAAAAGGGGAAATTAAAACCCGCATAGAGTCAAACTATGAAAAGCAAGTGTCCCGTAAAGGGGTAGAATCACTTACCTCGTCGGCTTGGCGCTGCGAGCGAAATCCGCGATCTTCAGTCGCGGATGCGGGGGCTTCGGCGCCCTTAAACAGCACCCTCCAGGCGCCTTCGTACGTCGTGTCGAAGAGCCCGCTCAGCGCCTGGTGCTGTTCCGGATTGAACTCCCACAGATTGAATGCCCGCTCTTGGCATGGGAGAATCCGGCGGACGAGCATGACTTGGACCACGTTAACCAGCCTGAGCTTCTTCACCAGCTTCTGGATACAGGCTTGGAGTCCCGTCAGCTCCTCCGAACTACCCCACAGCAAGCCCTTCTCTTTCCAGGAGGTGAGCTGCATGGGGATACCAGATCTGAACTCGGGGGCCGCCGCCCACTTAGGGTCGCGCGGCTCGGTGATATAGAACCACCCCGATTGCCACCCCTTGACGGATTCCACGAAGGCCCCTTCGAACCAAAGGACGTTGGGCATCTTGCCCAACATGGCGCCTCCGCACTCCGCTTGAGTGCCCTTCACTACCTTCGGCTTGACATTGAAGGTCTTGAGCCACAAGCCGAAGTGGGGCTGGATGCAGAGGAAGGCCTCGCACACGACGATAAACGCCGAGATGTTGAGGATGAAGTTCGGCGCCAGATCATGGAAATCCAGGCCGTAGTAGAACATGAGCCCCCGGACAAAGGGGTGAAGTGGAAAACCCAGTCCGCGGAGGAAGTGGGGAAGAAAAACGACCCTCTCATGGGGCCTGGGGGTGGGGATGAGCTGCCCCTCGTCGGGCAGCCGGTGCGCGATGTCGCCGGACAGGTAGCCGGCGCTGCGCAGTCTTTCGATGTGCTCCTCCATAACGGAGGAGGTCATCCACTTGCCTCCCGCTCCGGACATAACTGGGGAAGGTTGAGACGAGATGTGCGGGCTTGGGCGCTGGAGCTCGAGTGCGCGGAGATGGATAAGCAAAGGAGGAAGAAGGCGTAGGTGAAAAGGTGAATCCTTATCCCTTATATGGGCGGGCGAAGTCTACGCGTCCCCCACCGGCCTGGTAAAACTCGCTTATCCCCCAAGCGTCACCATCAATGGCGCGGTTGGGTTACCCACGTCCGTATTGATGAGAATCCCGGATTAAGGGGGAACACGATCTCTGCTTCGACAAGACGTGCCAAGAAAATCGCTTCGCTAAATGCGCTGAGGTGGTAGAGTAAAAAACGAATTCAAGTAATGGCTTGGTAGTGGCGTGACGTCATGCCGCAAAAAACGTCAGTAGATTGAACTTGTGTATATATTATTACTCTCTCTACGGTGGAATGTGGAATTTATTTTGCAGAGCCGGACACTATCCTGGTGTTCATAATCTTCTATCATTCGGAGGAGGAACCCGCCTTGCAATGCCAAGCAATATACACGCTGGACTTATCTTCATTGAAGCCTGGTTCAGGGGCTACTGAGGGAGTCCTGGATTAGGGGGTGTCCGGATAGCCGGACTACCATCATCAGCCGAACTATCATCGGCCGGACTATCATCATCGACCGGACTCCAAGACTACGAAGATACAAGATTGAAGACTTCGTCCCGTGTCCGGATAGGACTTTCCTTGGCGTGGAAGGCAAGCTTGGCGATGCGGATATGTAGATCTCCTACCATTGTAACCGACTCTATGTAACCCTAGCCCTCTCCGGTGTCTATATAAACCAGATGGCTCTAGTCCGTAGAACAACAACAACCATTACAATCATACCATAGGCTAGCTTCTAGGGTTTAGCCTCCTTGATCTCGTGGTAGATCCACTCTTGTAAACATCCACAATATCAATATCAATCAAGCAGGACGTAGGGTTTTACCTCCATCAAGAGGGCCCGAACCTGGGGTAAAACATCGTGTCCCTTGTCTCCTGTTACCATCCGCCTAGACGCACAGTTCGGGACCCCCTACCCGAGATCCGCCGGTTTTGGCGAAGTGCGACAAGCGCTTCGTCCCAGGGCAGAACTGGGTGCGAGAGTTTACTAGTGCGAGAATCGTGAAAACTTGGAGGGAAAGATTTCATCAATAGAGGCGCAAATAAGCAATTTCTGTAAACATATTGGCGTGGAAGCATGCCTTCAAGGTCCCAGGCCCAGCTGAAGTTGTCAGGTTGTTTCCTACCTGATGAATGATTTATAATTTCTTTGTTCTGTGCTGTGACAAGGACGCAGGGAAGACATTCGACAGTTTCAATAGAATGCATATGATTTGGATAGATAGAGTTTGAGATAGAAGCATAGAGAGGGTTAGGGTCCGATCACATTCACTTAGTTCAAAAGATTCAACATTGAAGATTAGCTATAAGTGAATGCTGTAGAGGACAGAAACTAGTAATATATATATAGAGTAATGCAATCAACTCAACATAGCGAAGAAAATCATGAAGATAATAGAAACTGAAGTCAAACCAAATGCGAAGTCTTTGCAAAAGTAACGCCATGAGTGAAACACTTCAAACAGAGAAATTTGGTGGTGGCGTTACCCACCGTATAGGAAGTATTAGACCCAGACACGTCGCACAATTATCGTGGCGCTCCGAAGTCAAATTCCATGTTAATGTATTCACACTCAGAGTGTAAATCTTCATTGATTGAAGATATACCTTACTTCGTGTGTTGCACATCTAAGTCATCAACATGCATAAGTGTTAGGATGTGTGCCTGATCACAGGACATTAGAGGATTCCAAGATATTTAGCTCACACCGTAACTTGCAAAACCTTTTTCTCATCCAAGGGCTTTGTGAAGATATCTACCAGTTGCTCTTCAGTGTTGACGTGCATGATATCTATATCTTTCTTCATAACATGATCTCTGAGAAAGTGATGACGTATTTCAATGTGCTTTGTCTTCGAGTGCTGGACTGGATTGTTGGCTATCTTGATGGCACTTTCGTTGTCGCAGAAGAGAGGTACTTGTTTCAGGTTGAAGCCATAATCCTTGAGAGTTTGCTTCATCCATAGAAGCTGAGCACAACAGGATCCAGCAACAATGTATTCAGATTCAGCAGTTGAGAGTGATACACAGTTCTGCTTCTTTGAAGACCAACAGACAAATGATCGACCAAGAAAATGACATGTGCCTGATGTAGACTTGCGATCCACCTTGTCACCAGCATAATCAGCATCCAAGAATCCAACCAAATCAAATTTTGAGCCCTTGGGATACCATAATCCGAGTGTTGGGGTGTAAGCCAAATATCGAAGAATTCGCTTCACAGCTAAGTGATGCGATTCCTTTGGTGCCGCTTGGAATCGAGCACACATGCAAACACTAAGCATAATATCTGGCCTAGATGCACATAAATAAAGCAAAGACCAATCATGGAGCGGTATACCTTTTGATCGAACTCTTTACCATTGTCGTCGGGACCAAGATGGTGTTTGGCTGGCATTGGCGTTGTGTAGCCTTTGTAGTCTTCCATTCCAAACTTCTTCAGACAATCTTTGAGGTACTTTTCTTGAGATATGAAGATGCCATTGCTTTGCTGACGAATTTGAAGACCAAGGAAGAACTTCAGCTCACCCATCATGGACATTTGATATTGCTCTTGCATCATGTACCCAAACTCATCACTATACTTCTGGTTGGTGCAGCCGAAGATTATGTCATCCACATATATTTGGCACACAAACAGTTCACCATCATATGTCTTCGTGAAGAGTGTGGGATCGAGGGATCCAGGTTTGAAGCCTTTGCTCTTTAGGAAGTCTTTGATTGTATCATACCAGGCACGAGGAGCTTGTTTGAGGCCATACAGTGCTTTGTTTAGCTTGTACACCATATCAGGATGTTTTGGATCTTCAAAGCCAGGTGGTTGTGCGACATATACTTCTTCTTCAATCTTGCCATTGAGAAATGCACTTTTCACATCCATTTGATATAGCAAGATGTTGTGATGATTATCATAGGCTAGCAGTATGCGAATAGCTTCAAGCCTAGCAACAGGAGCAAATGTTTCATCGAAGTCAATTCCTTCAACTTGAGTATATCCTTGAGCCACAAGACGTGCTTTGTTTCTGACAACTTGACCATGCTCATCTTGCTTGTTTCGATATATCCACTTTGTTCCAATAATATTATGCTTGCGAGGGTCAGGGCGCTTGACCAGTTCCCAAACATTATTCAGCTTGAACTATTGAAGTTCTTCTTGCATGGCTTGAATCCATTCAGGTTCCATAAAGGCTTCAGCAACTTTCTTGGGTTCAGATATTGATACAAATGAAAAATGCCCACAGAAATTTGCTAACTGTGTTGCTCTTGATCGAGTAAGAGGACCAGGTGTGTTGATACTATCAATTATATTCTCAATTTGTACTTCATTTGCAACACGAGGATGAACTGGACGAAGACCTTGCTCATGCTGATCATTGTCATCATTGGAAGTATTATCTTCGGTCTGAGCATTGTCTTCAGGTTGGTTTGGTGCAGAAATGATAAGTTCCTCTTCGGGCTGTGCTTCGGAGGGCATGATCTCACCAGTTCCCATCACCTTGATAGATTCACAAGAAGGAGCTTCATCAAGTGTATTTGGCAGGAGCTCTCGTTGTGAACCATTGGTTTCATCAAATCGCACATCCACTGTTTCAACGATTTTGTAGTGGAAGAGGTTGAAGACTCTGTAAGGGTGCGAATCCTTTCCATAGCCAAGCATGAAGCCTTCGTGAGCTTTGGGTTCAAATTTTGACTTGTGATGGGGATCCTTGATCCAGCACCTAGCACCAAAGACTCTGAAGTAGCCGACATTTGGCTTCTTGCCAGTAAGGAGCTCATAGGATGTTTTGCCCAGAAGCTTGTGGATGTAAACACGGTTGATGATGTGACATGCAGTATCAATTGCTTCAGGCCAGAATTTTCTTGGTGTCTTGTACTCGTCAAGCATTGTTCGAGCCATCTCAATGAGGGCTCTGTTCTTGCGCTCAACAATGCCATTTTGCTGAGGTGTGTAAGGAGCAGAAAATTCATGAGTGATTCCCATTGTATCCAGATAAATATCAAGGCCGGTGTTCTTGAATTCAATGCTGTTATCACTTCTGATATGCTTGATCTTGACGCCATAATTGTTCATTGCTCGATTGGCGAATCGTCTGAAGACATCTTGTACTTCAGTCTTGTAGAGAATTATGTGCACCCATGTATATCTTGAGTAGTCATCAACAATGACGAAGCCATAGAGACATGTCGTTGTTGTGAGGGTGGAGTAGTGAGTAGGTCCAAATAAGTCCATGTGTAGCAGCTCGAAGGGTTGAGATGTTGTCATGATTGTCTTCGAGGGATGCTTGGCCCTTGTCATCTTCCCAGCTTCACAAGCACCACACAAATGATCTTTCTTGAACTTGACACCTTCGATGCCTATGGCATGCTTCTTCTTGACGAGAGTGTGCAAGTTCCTCATGCCAGCGTGCCCTAGCCTTCGATGCCAGAGCCAGCATTCTGAAGCTTTTGCAAGAAGACATACGACAAGCTGTGGACCTGCTGAGAAATCTACCATGTATAGATCACCTTTCCTATACCCTTCAAAGACTAGAGACTTGTCAGATTCCATTAGTACAAGGCAATGATATTTTCCAAATATCACAATCATGTTTAAGTCACAAAGCATTAAGATAGACATTAAGTTGAATCCAAGGGATTCAACAAGCATCACTTTATCCATGTGTTGATCCCTAGAGATTGCAACTCTACTTGGACCCAGTACTTTGCTTTTACCAGTGTTAGCAAATGTGATTTGACTCTTGTCGGATGGACGTAAGGTTGAGTCCATGAGAAGACTTCGATCACCAGTCATATGATTAGTGCATCCGCTGTCAATAATCCATTCTGAAGCTTTTGGTGACATGCCCTACAGTGCAGTTAGGAGGATAGGCTTCACAAGGTATGTTGTGAAGCATAAGCATTTTACACACACATGGATTATCACAGTTTAGATCAAGATTAGAACACACAGTATGATAGATAAGAGATTCATATGTGGAATACATAGTAAGTCATTTTATCATGCGTCCCTTTGTGTTTTAGGTCCCTAGCAATAATATCGGACGCCTTTGATTGCTGGCTGGAGACCATGTTCTGCAAAAGAGAGTTAATTCTTCTTCACCACCCACATCTTTTGGGGTGGCTTAGAAGCAATGAGTCTAAGTGCAGCATCTGACAATTTCGGCTTTGGAGCCCTAGCAAATAGCCTTGCAGGAGATGAATGATACTCATATGAATATTTAGAAAAGTTCTTAGTATTGTGAACATAGCGGTTTGAAGACACACGCTCATATTCATAAGTTTGAGTGTGATTTCCCTGCAAAACATTGGCGTTAGGGTGACTCAAGTGAGTCCTGTGTTCATAAGTAGCCGTTGGACCATATGATGCCTTTGGTCTGGGGTTTGTCTTCTTCACTGGTGGTGTCATGATGACATTCACTGGAAGATTCTCAAGGCAGCTTTTGGGTACCCAAATCTACTTCATAGGAGGTCCATTCCTGCAGTTAGTACCAATATACCTAGCAAACACTTCACCATTCTGATTTTTGAACAGTTTATAGTTTGCATCAAAGGATTCATCAATGATAATAGGATTAGCACAGGTAAATCCAGATAAAGTGAATGGATCCACTGAAGGTTCCTTTGCAGCAACCCATGTGGTTTTGGGATACTGCTCAGGCTTCCAGTAGGAACCATCGGCATTCATTTTCCTCTCGAACCCAACACCCTCTTTCCTAGGGTTTCGGTTCAGAATCTGCTTTTTGAGAACATCGCAGAGAGTTTGATGTCCCTTCAAACTTTTGTACATCCCTGTTTCAAGCAATGTCTTCAACATAGCATTTTCATTAGCAACGGCAGTGGTATCCTCCACAGAGGGGTTAGTAACCACTTCAGTAGGTGAAGACAATGAAACAGTAGTAGCAGTGGAACATTCAGCAACAGATGTAGCTTTATCACGCTCAATGCATTTTAGACATGGTGGTTCAAATCCATCCTATGTAACGCTGATTTGTTGATCAAGTAATGAATCTCGCTCCTTCTGAAGATCTTCATAATCCACTCTTATCTTTTCAAGGTCTAGCTTTCTTTGAAGACATTCAGAAGAAAGCTTCTCATGATTAGACAAGAGAGTATTATGTTGATCTTGAAGGGCGTCAAACTTAGCATGAAGTCTCTGAAGACTATCAGCCAAAGCTTTTGACTGATCCATTTCATCACCCAACATATCATCGCTCTTACTAAGCATGTCTTGAACCTTTTCCAAGATTCTTTGTTGTTTAGTGGCAAGGGAAGCAAGCTTGTCATAACTGGGGCCAAATTCATCACCTGATTCATCATCGCTAGATTCAGAGAGATAGCATTCAGTTACCTTATCACCCCTTGCCATGTGGCACGATGAGGATGATGATGATTCAGCTACAAAGGACATCTCCTTAAGAGACTCCTTGTAGTCCTCAAACCACGGATCATGACGAGTGCGATGACCTTAATATACCTCAGAAAGCCAGTCCCAGATTAGCTTCGCGTGATTGAGGTGCATAACATTCCTGAACTGATTTCGGGACAAATGAGAGCAAATGACATCCTTCGTTGTAAGATTCAGTAGAGTATACTTGCGAATGTCATCAGCCTCTGCCATCTTGCATAGATCAGTGAGTCCAATCTTAGTGACGGTCCACAGTTCGCTATCCATGGACATGAGTCGCTTCTTCATCATGGCCTTCCATCGGGGATATTCATGACCGTCAAAGGTGGGACAAGATATGTTCCTCAATCCTGCAGTCGACATAGCTGAACTCCAGGTGGTTAAATCGAATCACATAGAACAAGGGAGTACCTTGCTCTGATACCAATTGAAAGTGCTAGTTATCGCTAATATAATTCCAACAGACTCTTAGCATCGCTACGAATGAGAAAGTCTCATTGCAGTCAACTCCTTGAACTTGTCGGAAAACATCTTAACGACAAGTCGAGCTTTCTTAATGGTGATACTTACCATCATTGTCCGTCTTCCTTTTAAAATCCATCTGTACCCAACAGCTGACGACCATCAAGTAGTTCTTCCAAAGTCTATACTTTGTTTTCATACATGGACCCTCTCTCGGATTTTATGGCCTCGAGCCATTCGTCGGAATCCGGGCCCACCATCGCTTCTCCATAGCTCGTAGGTTCATTGTTATCTAGAAACATGACCTCCAAGATAGTATTGCGTACCACTCTGGAGTAGTACACATCCTTGTCGACCTACGAGGTTTGGTAGTGACTTGATCTGAAGTTTCATGATCACTATCACCAGCTTCCACTTCAATTGGTGTAGGCGCCATAGGAACAACTTCATGTGCCCTGCTACACACTAGTTGAAGTGACGGTTCAATAACCTCATCAAGTCTCCACCATCCTCCCACTCAATTCTTTCAAGAGAAACTTTTTCTCGAGAAATGACCGGATTCTAGAAACAATCCCTTTTGCTTCCGGAACTGAGACATGATGTATACCCAACTGTTTTTGGGTGTCCCATGAAGATGCATTTATCTGCTTTGGGTTCGAGCTTGTCAGCCTGAAACTTTTCCACATAAGCGTCGCAGGCCCAAACTTTTAAGAAACGACAACTTAGGTTTCTCTAAACCATAGTTCATACGGTGTCGTCTCAACAAAATTGTGTGGTGCCCTATTGAAAGTGCTAGTTATCGACTAGAGGGGGGGTGAATAGGCGATTTTTATCAAAGTCTTCAAAATGTGGAAGTTTCGAAGACAACAATAGAAATAACCTAATTGATATGCAGCGGAAGATAAACTACAACAAGCAAGCCATAGTCAAGTATGCAATAGCGTTAACGTACGAAGACTAATAGCAGCTAGGTAGTAGGATCAGGATGGAAGATAGTATGAAGCCAATCAACAATAGTAGTCAAGCAATGAAGTCAATCAGATAAGACAGATAAGCAATGACTTCACGAAGACAAACTCAAAGTAAAGAAGGGAAGAGATAGAACCAGTTGCTTGTTGAAGACACAGGATTTGTTGGACTAGTTCCAGTTGCTGTGACAACTGTACGTCTGGTTAGGGAGGCTGAGATTCAACTCAGAAGACCGCGTCTTCACCTTATTCCCCTTGAGCTAAGGACACTTAGTCCTCGCCCAATCACTCTGGTAAGTCTTCAAGGTAGACTTCCGAACCTTCACAGACTTCGTTCACCCGGCAATCCACAATGACTCTTGGATGCTCAGAACGCGACGCCTAACCGGCTGGAGGATTCACAGTCCTCAAGTGTAATAAGTCTTCAGGTCACACAGACAGAAAGACTTCAGTGATGCCTAACACTCTTTGGCTCTGGGTGTTTGGGCTTTGTCCTCGCAAGGATTTTTCTCTCTCAAATGCTTCGAGGTGGGTTGCTCTCAAACGACAAAAGCCGTATACTAACTCTGAGCAGCCACCAATTTATGGTGTAGGGGGTGGGCTATTTATAGCCACTAGGCAACCCGACCTGATTTGTCCAAAATGACCCTGGGTCACTAAGGAACTGACACGTGTTCCAACGGTCAGATTTCAAACACACGCGGCAACTTTACTTGGGCTACAAGCAAAGCTGACTCATCCAGCTCTGGATAAGGTTTGCTCTCATTGTCTTCGCTCGAAGACATAGGATTTGAGTTGAGCATCACTTCAGTCACTCTGACTTAGTTCACTTGGACCCCACTTAACAGTACGGTGGTTCCTATGACTCAACAAAGAAGAAAAGGAAGCAATGAATCCACACAGTCTTCGCGCTCCATAGTCTTCACGCAATGTATTGTCATGTCATAGTCTTCAATATGAATATCTTCTCATACCACTATTGTCTTCAATGTCTTCATACATTTTTAGGGGTCATCTCCGGTAGGTAAACCGAATCAATGAGGGACACTACCTGCGTTATCCTGCAATTCTCACAAACGCATTAGTCCCTCAACCAACTTTGTCGTCAATACTACAAAACCAACTAGGGGTGGCACTAGATGCACTTACACCTATTTAAAGTGAATGTGGTTGTCTCTAATGCCTAACCCATAAACGATAGTGTTAATTCGATAAGAGACATCATGGTATGCACCATATCCAATAGGGTGCAGTTATGATGTTCGGACACACCATCACACTATGGTGTTCAGGCGGTATTAGTTGTGAAACAATTTCCACAATGTCTTAATTGTGTGCCAAACTTGTAACTCGGATATTCATCTCTATGATCATATCATAGACATTTTATCCTCTTGTCACGACGATCTTCAACATCACTCTGAAATTACTTGAACCTTTCAATAATTCAGATTTGTGTTTCATCAAGTAAATATACTAAGAATCTACTCAAATCATCTATGAAATAAGAGCATAACGATATTCACTGTGTGCCTCAGCACTCATTGGATTGCACACATCAATTGTATTACTTCCAACAAGTTGCTCTCTTGTTCCATCTCACTGAAAACGAGGCCTTTCAGTCATCTTGTCCATGTGGTGTGATTTGCATGTCTCAAGTGATTCAACATCAAGTGAGTCCAAACGATCCATCTGCATGGAGTTTCTTCATGCGTATATACCAATAGACGTGGTTCGCATGTCTCAATCTTTTCGAAAACGAGTGAGTCCAAAGATCCATCAATATGGAGCTTCTTCATGCGTTTTATACCAATATGACTCAAGTGGCAGTGCCACAAGTATGTGGTACTATCATTACTATCTTATATCTTTTGGCACGAACATGTATATCACCACGATCGAGATTCAGTAAACTCATTTTAGGTGCAAGACCATTGAAGGTATTATTCAAATAAATAGAGTAACCATTATTCTCCTTAAATGAATAACCGTATTGCGATAAACATAATCTAATCATGTCTATGCTCAACGCAAACACCAAATAACAATTATTTAGGTTTAACACCAATCTCGATGGTAGAGGGAGCATGCGGTGCTTGATCACATCAACCTTGGAAACACTTCCAACACATATCGTCATCTCGCCTTTAGCTAGTCTCCGTTTATCCATAGCCTTTTATTTTGAGTTACTAACACTTAGCAACTGAACCGGTATCTATTACCCTGCTGCTACTAGGAGTACTAGTAAAGACACACTAATATAATGTATATCCAATATACTTCTGTCGACCTTGCCAGCCTTCTCATCTACCAAGTATCTAGGGTAGTTCTGCTTCAGTGACCGTTCCCCTCATTACAGAAGCACTTAGTCTCGGGTTTGGGTTCAAACTTTGGGTTTCTTCACTAGAGCAGCAACTGATTTGCCGTTTCATGAAGTATCCCTTCTTGCCCTTGCCCTTCTTGAAACTAGTGGTTTCACTAACCATCAACAATTGATGCTCCTTCTTGATTTCTACTTTCGCAGTGTGAAACATCGCGAATAGCTCAAGGATCATCATATCTATCCCTGATATGTTATAGTTCATCACGAAGCTCTAGTAGCTTGGTGGCAATGACTTTGGAGAACCATCACTACCTCTTAAGGAAGATTAACTCCCACTCGATTCAAGTGATTTTAGTACTCGGACAATCTGAGCACATGCTAGACGATTGAGCTTTTCTCCCTTAGTTTGCAGGCTTAAGAAACTCGTTAGAGGTCTCATACCTCTTGACATGGGCACGAGCCTGAAATCCCAATTTCAGCCCTTTGAACATCTCATATGTTCCGCGACGTTTCAAAATCGTCTTCGGCACCTCAGTTCTAAACCGTTTAATATTATTGAACTATCATGTAGTCATCAAAACGTGTATGTCAGATGTTCGCAACATCCAAAGACGATGTTCGAGGTTCAGCACACCGAGCGGTGCATTAAGGACATAAGCCTTCTGCGTAGCAATGAGGACAATCCTCAGTTTACGGACCTAGTCCGCAAAATTGCTACTATCAACTTTCAACTAAATTTTCTCTAGGAACATATCTAAAATAGTAGAACTAAAGCTCAAGTTATGACATAATTTGCAAAGACCTTTTGACTATGTTCATGATAATTAGGTTCATCTAATTTAATGAACTCCCACTTAGATGGACATCCCTCTAGTCATCTATGTGATACATGATCCGAGTCAACTAGGCCGTGTCCGATCATCACGTGAGACGGACTAGTCATCATTGGTAAACATCTTCATGTTGATCGTATCTGCTATACGAGTCATGTTCTCCCTTTCGGTCTCTTGTGTTCTGAGGCCATGTCTGTACATGCTAGGCTCGTCAAGTCAACCTAAGTGTTTTGCTTGTGTAAATCTAGCTTACACCCGTTGTATTTGAACGTTAGAATCTATCACACCCGATCATCATGTGGTGCTTTGAAACAACGAACCTTCGCAACGGTGCACAGTTAGGGGGAACACTTTCTTGAAATTTTAATGAGGGATCATCTTATTTATGCTACCGTCATTCTAAGCAAATAAGATGTAGACATGACAAACATCACGTGCAAGTCATAGAGTGACATGATATGGCCAATATCATCTCGCGCCTTTGATCTTCATCTGTGAGGCGCGGCATGATCACCTTCGTTACCGGCATGACACCATGATCTCCATCATCATGTCTTCATGAAGTTGTCTCGCCAACTATTACTTCTACTACTATGGCTAATGGTTAGCAATAAAGTAAAGTAATTAAATTAAGACAACTCCTATGGCTCCTGCCGGTTGTCATACTCGTCGACATGCAAGTCGTGATTCCTATTACAAGAACATGATCAATCTCATACATCACATATATCATTCATCACATTCTTTTGGCCATATCACATCACTTAGCATACCCTGCAAAAACAAGTTAGACGTCCTCTAATTGTTGTTGCATGTTTTACGTGGCTTCTATGGGTTTCTAGCAAGAATGTTTCTTACCTACGCAAAAGCCACAACGTTGATATGCCAATGCTATTTACCCTTCATAAGGACCCTTTTCATTAAATCCGATCCGACTAAAGTGGGAGAGACAGCCACCCACTAGCCACTTTATGCAACAAGTGCATGTCAGTCGGTGGAACCTGTCTCACGTAATCGTACGTGTAAGGTCGGTCCGGGCTGCTTCATCCCACAATGCCGCCAAATCAAGATAAGACTAGTAACGGTAAGCATATTGAACAAACCAACGCCCACAACAACTTGTGTTCTTCCTGTGCATAGAAACTACGCATAGACCTAGCTCATGATGCCACTGTTGGGGAACGTAGCATAAATTCATAATTTTCTACGCATCACCAAGATCAATCTATGGAGATTCTAGCAACAAGAGAGGGAGAGGATGAGTGATACGTCCATTTTGCATCATGCTTTTATATCAATATTTATTGCATCATGGGCTGTTATTACACATTATATCTCATGGCTATTCTCTCTTATTTTACAAGGTTTACCATGAAGAGGGGGAATGCGGGCAGCTGGAATTCTGGCTGGAAAAGGAGCAAACATTGGAAACTTATTCTGCACTGCTCCAAAAATCCTGAAACTCCACGAAATATGTTTTTGGAATTAATAAGAATTATTGAGAGAAAGAAATACATCAGGGGGCCCACACCTTGGCCAGGAGGGTGGGGGGTGCGCCCACCCCTACTGGGCGCGCCCCTATCTCCTGGGCCCCCCGGTGGCCCCCCGGTGTCCATCTTCTGCTATATAAAGGCTTTTACCCTAGAAAAAATTGTGGGCAAGCTTACGGGACGAAACTCCGCCGCCACGAGGCGGAACCTTGGCGGAATCAATCTAGAGCTCCGGCAGAGCTGTTCTGCCGGGGATACTTCCCTCCGGGAGGGGGAAATCATCACCATCGTCATCACCAACGATCCTGTCATCGGGAGGGGGTCAATCTCCAGCAACATCTTCACCAGCACCATCTCCTCTCAAAACCCTAGTTCATCTCTTGTATCCAATCTTGTATCAAAACCACAAATTGGTATCTGTGGGTTGCTAGTAGTGTTGATTACTCCTTGTAGTTGATGCTAACTGGTTTACTTGGTGGAAGATCATATGTTTAGATCCTTTATGCATATTATTACTCCTCTGATTATGAACATGAATATGCTTTGTGAGTAGTTATGTTTGTTCCTGAGGACATGGGTGAAGTCTTGCTATTAGTAGTCATGTGAATTTGGTATTCGTTTGATATTTTGATGAGATGTATGTTGTCTTTTCCTCTAGTGGTGTTATGTGAACGTCGACTACATGACACTTCACCATTATTTGGGCCTAGAGGAAGGCATTGGGAAGTAATAAGTAGACGATGGGTTTCTAGAGTGACAGAAGCTTAAACCCTAGTTTATGTGTTGCTTCGTTAGGGGCTGATTTGGATCCATATGTTTAATGTTGTGGTTAGGTTTACCTTAATACTTATTTTGTAGTTGCGGACGCTTACAATAGGGGTTAATCATAAAAGGGATGTTGGTCCAAGTAAGGTCAGTACGCAAGCACCGATCCACCCACATATCAAATTATCAAAGTACCGAACGCGAATCATATGAGCGTGATGAAAACTAGCTTGACGATAATTCCCATGTGTCCTCGGGAGCTCCTTCCCCATTATAAGAAATTATCCAGGCTTATCCTTTCATACATATAGGATTGGGCCACCTTGCTGCATTTATTTATTTCATTGCTTGTTACTCGTTACAATCTATCTTATCACAAAACTATCTATCACCTACAATTATAGTGCTTGCAGAGAAAACCTTGCTAAAACCGCTTATCATTTCCTTCTGCTCCTCATTGGGTTCGACACTCTTACTTATCGAAAGGACTACGATAGATCCCATACACTTGTGGGTCATCAAGACTCTTTTCTGGCGCCATTGTCGGGGAGTGTAGTGCTTTTGGTGAGTGGAACTTGGTAAGGAAACATTTATATTGTGTGCTGAAATTTTCTGTTACTTGTCACTATGGAAACTAATCCTTTGAGGTGCTTGTTTGGGGTATCTTCACCCCGACCAGAAGAGCAAATAGTTGCTCCTAAACCTACTGAACTTTTTGAAAATATTTACTTTGAGATTCCTTCGGGTATGATAGAGAAACTGCTAGCTAATCCATTTGCAGGAGATGGAACATTGCATCCCGATTTACACCTTATCTTTGTGGATGAAGTTTGTGGATTATTTAAGCTTGCAGGTATTCTCGATGATGTTGTCAAAAGGAAGGTCTTCCCTTTATCTTTGAAGGGATATGCATTGACATGGTATAGGCTATGTGATGATACGGGATCTTGGAATTATAAACGATTGAAGTTGCAATTTCACAAGAAGTTCTATCCTATTCATCTTGTTCATCATGACCGTAATTACATATATAATTTCAGGCCTCGCGAAGAAGAAAGCATTGCTCAAGCTTGGGGGAGGCTTAAGTCAATGTTATATTCATGCCCCAATAATGAGCTCTCCCGGGAAATGATTATTCAAAAAATTTATGCTCGGCTTTCTCTCAATGATCGCAACCTGCTCGATACTTCCTGTGTTGGTTCTTATATGCTGAAGACTATTGATTTCAAATGGGACTTATTGGAAAGAATTAAACTCAACTCTGAATATTGGGGTTCCGACGATGGTAAGGAGTCAGGTATGACACCTAAGTTTGATTGTGTTAAATCTTTTATGGATACCGATGCTTTTCGTGGATTTAGCGCTAAATATGGACTTGACTCTGAGATAATAGCTTCTTTCTGTGAATCTTTTGCTCCTCACGTTGATCTCCCTAAAGATAAGTGGTTTAAATATAATTCTCCTGTTGAAGTGAAAGTAGTTGCACCTATTACAGTTGAAGAAAAGATTGTCACATATAGTGATCCTATTGTTCCTACTACTTATGTTGAGAAACCTCCTTTTCCTGTTAGGGTAAAGGACAATGCTAAAACTTCGACTATTGTTCGTAAGAGTAATACTAGGACTTATACACCTCCTAAGCAAATCAAAGTTGAACCTAGTATTTCTATGATTAAAGATCTCTTGGATGATGATTTAGATGGGCATGTTATTTATTTCTGTGGTGAGACTGCTAATATTGCTAGACCAGATACCAAGATACATAGGTCTGTCATAGGCATGCCTGTTATTTCTGTTAAAATAGGAGATCATTGTTATCATGGCTTATGTGATATGGGTGCTAGTGCTAGTGCAATACCTTATGACTTATATAAAGAAATTATGCATGACATTGCACCCATTGAATTAGAAGACATTGATGTTACCATTAAGCTTGCTAATAGGGATACCATTAAACCAGTTGGGATAGTTAGAGATGTTGAAGTCTTGTGTGGGAAGGTTAAATATCCTACTGATTTTCTTGTTCTTGGTTCCCCACAAGATGATTTTTGTCCCATTATTTTTGGTAGACCCTTCTTGAATACAGCTAGTGCTAGGATTGATTGTGAAAAGGATACTGTTACAATTGGCTTAGAGGGTATGTCTCATGAGTTTAATTTTGCTAAGTTTTGTAGACAACCTCGTGATAGAGAATCACCTAGTAAGGATGAGATTATTGGTCTTGCTTCCATTGCCGTGCCTCCTACTGATCCGTTAGAACAATATTTGCTAGACCATTAAAATGATATGTTTATGAAGGAAAGAAGGGAAATAGATGAAGTGTTCCTTAAACAGGAACCTATGCTGAAAACAACCTTCCCGTTGAAATTCTTGGGGATCCCCCTCCACCCAAGGGAGATCCCATGTTTGAACTTAAACAATTGCCTGATAATCTTAAGTATGCTTATCTCGATGAAAATAAAATATATCCTGTTATTATTAGTGCTAACCTTTCAGAGCAAGAAGAATAAAGATTATTGAAAACTCTGAAGAAGCACCGTGCTGCTATTGGATATACTCTGGATGATCTTAAGGGCATTAGTCCCACTCTATGCCAACACAAAATAAATGTGGAGAAAGATGCCAAACCAGTTAGAGATCCTCAACGAAGACTGAATCTCAAGATGAAAGAAGTGGTAAGAAAGGAGATACTAAATCTCCTTGAGGCAGGTATAATTTATCCCGTTGCTGATAGTGATTGGGTAAGCCCTGTCCATTGTGTTCCTAAAAAGGGAGGTATTACTATCGTTCCTAACGATAAATATGAACTGATCCCGCAAAGAATCATTACATGTTATAGGATGGTAATTGACTTTAGGAAATTAAATAAAGCTACTAAGAAAGATCATTACCCTTTACCTTTTATTGATCAAATGCTAGAAAGACTATCCAAACACACACATTTTTGCTTTCTAGATGGTTATTCTGGTTTCTCTGAAATACTTGTGTCAGCGGGGGATCAATCTAAAACTACTTTTACTTGCCCTTTCGGTACTTTTTCTTATAGACGTATGCCTTTTGGTTTATGTAATACACCTGCTACCTTTTAAAGATGCATGATGGCTATATTCTCTAATTTTTGTGAAAAGATTTGTGAGGTATTCATGGATGACTTCTCCATTTATGGATCCCCTTTTGATGATTGTTTAAGAAACCTTGATCGAGTTTTGCATAGATGCGAAGACACTAGTCTCGTCCTGAATTGGGAAAAATGTCACTTTGTGGTTAATGAAGGCATTGTCTTGGGGCAGAAGATCTCTGAGAGAGGTATTGAAGTTGACAAAGCCAAAGTTGATGCTATTGAAAAGATGCCATGTCCCAAGGACACAAAAGGTATAAGAAGTTTCCTTGGTCATGCCGGTTTTTACAGGAGGTTCATTAAGGACTTTTCTAGAATCTCTAGGCCTCTGACTAATTTATTGCAAAAAGATATTCCTTTTGTCTTTGATGATGATTGTGTAGAAGTATTTGAAATACTTAAGAAAGCTTTGATCACTGCACCTATTGTTCAGCCACCTGATTGGAATTTACCCTTTGAAATTATGTGTGATGCTAGTGATTATGCTGTAGGTGCTGTTCTAGGGCAAAGAGTTGATAAGAAATTGAATGTTATCTAGTATGCTAGTAAGACTCTTGATACTGCCCAGAGAAATTATGCTACTACTGAAAAAGAATTCTTAGCAGTTGTGTTTGCATGTGATAAGTTTAGACCTTATATTGTTGATTCCAAAGTTATTATTCACACTAATCAAGCTGCTACTAAATATCTTATGGAAAAGAAAGACGCTAAGCCTAGGCTCATTAGATGGGTTCTCCTGCTCCAAGAATTTGATTTACATATTATAGATAGAAAGGGAGCTGAGAACCCCGTTGCAGACAACTTGTCTAGGTCAGAGAACGTTCTTGATGACCCACTGCCTATTGATGATAGCTTTCCTGATGAACAATTAGCGGTCATTAATGCTTCTCGTACTGCTCCTTGGTATGCTGATTATGCTAATTACATTGTTGCTAAATTTATACCTCCTAGTTTCACATACCAGCAAAAGAAAAAGTTCTTTTATGATTTAAGACATTACTGCTGGGATGACCCACACCTTTATAAAGAAGGAGTAGATGGTGTTATTAGACGTTGTGTGCCTGAGCATGAACAGGAACAGATCCTATGCAAGTGTCACTCTGAATGCTATGGACGACACCACGCTGGAGATAGAACTGCACACAAGGTACCGCAATCTAGTTTTTATTGGCCTACTCTCTTCAAAGATGCTCGTAAGTTTGTCTTATCTTGCGATGAATGTCAAAGAATAGGTAATATTAGTAGACGTCAAGAAATGCCTATGAATTATTCTCTTGTTATTGAACCGTTTGATGTTTGGGGCTTTGATTATATGGGACCTTTTCCTGCCTCTAATGGTTATACACATATTTTAGTTGTTGTTGATTACGTTACTAAGTGGGTAGAAGATATTCCAACTAGTAGTGTTGATCATAACACTTCTGTCAAAATGCTTAAGGAAGTTATTTTCCGAGGTTTGGAGTCCCTAGATATCTTATGACTCATGGTGGTTCACATTTTATTCATGGTGATTTCGGTAAGATGCTTGCTAAGTATGATGTTAATCATAGAATCACATCTCCTTATCATCCGCAGTCTAGTGGTCAAGTTGAGTTGTGCAATAGAGAGCTCAAATTAATTTTGCAAAAGACTGTCAATAGATCTAGGAAGAATTGGTCCAAAAAACTTGATGATGCATTATGGGCCTATAGAAATGCATACAAAAATCCTATGGGTATGTCCCCATATAAGATGGTTGATGGAAAAGCATGTCATTTACCTCTTGAACTTGAACATAAAGCATATTGGGCTATTAAAGAGCTCAACTATGACTTCAAACTTGCCGGTGAGAAGAGGTTGTTTGATATTAGCTCACTTGATGAATGGAGAACCCAAGCCTATGAGAATGCCAAGCTATTCAAAGAAAAAGTCAAACGTTGGCATGACAAAAGGATACAAAAGCATGAGTTTAACGTAGGAGATTATGTGTTATTATTCAACTCTCGTTTAAGATATTTTGCAGGAAAACTTCTCTCTAAATGGGAAGGTCCTTACGTTATCGAGGAGGTCTATCGTTCTGGTGCCATAAAAATCAACAACTTTGAAGGCACAAGTCCGAGGGTGGTAAACGGTCAAAGAATTAAACATTATATTTCAGGTAATCCTATTAATGTTGAAACTAATATTATTGAAACCGTAACCCCGGAGGAATACATAAGGGACACTTTCCAGAATGTTCTAGACTCCGAAAAGGAATAGATATGTGGTACGGTAAGTAAACCGACTCCAAAACAACTCCAATGGCAATTTTTATCAGTTTCGGAATATTTAAGAATTTTAGGAAGAAAGAAGTAGTCCGAGAGGGACGCGAGGCCTCCACGAAAGTGGAGGGCGCGCCCACCCTTACTGGGCACGCCCCCTGTCTCGTGGACACCTCGTGTGCCTCCTGGATTCCGTTTTCTTGCATGTTACGTATTTTGGTCGGTAAAAATTCATTATATAAACTCCCGAAGGTTTTTACTACCATATCACGCAAATATCCTCTGTTTTTGTTTTGAGTTGTTCCTGTTGCAGATTAAAAGCAAGATGTCTTCTCCAGAGTCAGTCGGGGAGAGTCGGGTGTCTCACACAACACCAGGTCCAGGAGCAAATAGCGATGCTTATCACTTTGGACCATCAACGGAGGATGAGATGGAGGCTAATTTGAAAAGGATAGATGCCATGGAGGAAGATCAAGAAGTTACCTCTTGTCTCCAAGCAGAATTCATGATGGGGGAACTACCTAGCTCGGCTATTCCAACTTCGGTCATCCCTTCCAACTTTAGATTTATTTCTTATGAAAATATTAAAAAGAGCTTCACTTGTTCTCCAGAAGCTATGCAGCATCTTTGGGTAAAGGGAGCTTTGGCCGTTACGGGCAAGCTTGGTAAGGAAATTATGGACCTCAAACAACAAGTCAATAAGCTCGAGGAGGAGAACCGTATCCTGAGGGGGATCATCACCAAGAAGATCATAACACCAACCGTGAAGAAGGAGACATAACCACATGGGTATGGGCACTCCCCTCGGCAATCGCCAAGCTTGGGGGAGGTGCCCCGGTATCGTATCACCATCACACTCTTATCTTTACCGTTTTATTTAGTTCGATCCTTTTAGTAGTATCTTGATCTAGTAGATTGAAGTTTTGATATCAAGTAGTTTTGAGTTTTGCTTTGTGATCTCTTTATGTATTCGAGTCCGTGAGCTATCTATAATAAAGATTAGTGTTGAGTCAAGGGCTTTGATATGTTTATATGATCCTATGGAAGTAGAAAGAATAAAAGAGTTCATATTGATCTTACGGTTAGTGATGACTTCACACATAGAGAGTATGAGGCATAAAAGTTTTTGAGAGTTGATAAACGTAGATTTGGTCATCGTTGCAATTAATAGGAAGTGATAAGGAAAGAGAGGTTCACATACAAATACATTATCTTGGACATCTTTTATGATTGGGAGCACTCATTAAGTATGACATGCTAAAAGAGTTGACGTTGGACAAGGAAGACAACATAATGGTTTATGTTTTCTCACATTTCAGTTAAAGTATATTGTTATTGACCTTCCAAACATGTTGAGCTTGCCTTTCCCCCTCATGCTAGCCAAATTCCTTGCACCAAGTAGAGATACTACTTGTGCTTCCAAATATCCTTAAACCCAGTTTTGCCATGAGAG
Source organism: Triticum aestivum (assembly GCF_018294505.1). Classification (NCBI taxonomy): domain Eukaryota; kingdom Viridiplantae; phylum Streptophyta; class Magnoliopsida; order Poales; family Poaceae; genus Triticum; species Triticum aestivum. The sequence continues at coordinate 532,004,553 of NC_057810.1, read as the reverse complement.
TCCACCATACCTACCTATGGATTGAGTAAGATCCTTCAAGTAAGTTGTTATGTTGCAGGCAATAAAAATTGCTATCTAAATATGTATGACTTATTACTGCAAAGAAAATAAGCTTTATACGATCTTGTTGTGGAAGTAATAAAAGCGACAGACTGCATAATAAAGGTCCACATACAAGGGGCAATATAAAGTGACGTTCTTTTGCATTAAGATTTTGTGCATCCAACCCTAAACGCACATGACAACCTCTGCTTCCCTCTGCGAAGGGCCTATCTTTTACTTTATGTTTTTACTTTATGCTTGAGTGGAGGTGATACTCACCTTTCCCTTTTTCATTTTATCCTTTGGCAAGCTACTCGTGGTTGAAAGATCATGATGTATATATCCAATTGAATGTAAGTTAGCATGGATTATTATTGTTGACATCACCATAAGGTGAATACGTTGGGAGGCAACACAATAAGCCCCTATCTTTCTCAGTGTCCGGCTGAAACTCCATAACCAAAAGTATTGCGTGAGTGTCAGCAATAGTAGAAGACTACATGATAGTTGAGTATGTGGATCTGCTGAAAGGCTCTATTGTTCACTCTTTCTGATGTTATGATAAATTACAATTGCTTCAGTGACTAAGATTATAGTTTGTTAGTTCTCAGTGAAGTTTTTGAACCATACTTGACATTGTGAATTGATTTTTACTTGAGTATAAGATATCATATGATAAAATTTATATATGTTGTTGTTACAAGAATGATCATGATGCCCTCATGTCCGTATTTTATTTTTTATCGACACCTCTATCTCTAAACATGTGGACATATTTTTCGATATCGGCTTCCGCTTGAGGACAAGCGAGGTCTAAGCTTGGGGGAGTTGATACGTCTATTTTGCATCATGCTTTTATATCAATATTTATTGCATTATGGGTTGTTATTACACATTATATCTCAATACTTATGGCTATTCTCTCTTATTTTACAAGGTTTACCATGAAGAGGGGGAATGCCGGCAGCTGGAATTCTGGCTGGGAATGGAGCAAACATTGGAAACTTATTCTGCACTGCTCCAAAAATCCTGAAACTCCACGAAACATGTTTTTAGAATTAATAAGAATTATTGAGCGAAAGAAATACATCAGGGGGACCACACCCTGGCCAGGAGGGTGGGGGGCGCCCACCCCTACTGGGCGCGCCCCTATCTCGTGGGCCCCCTGGTGGCCCCCCGTTGTCCATCCTCTGCTATATGAAGGCTTTTACCATGGAAAAAATCGTGGGCAAGCTTACGAGACGAAACTCCGCCGCCATGAGGTGGAACCTTGGCGGAATCAATCTAGAGCTCCGGCAGAGCTGTTCTGCCGGGGATACTTCCCTCCGGGAGGGGGAAATCATCACCATCGTCATCACCAACGATCCTCTCATCGGGAGGGGGTCAATCTCCATTAGCATCTTCACCAGCACCATCTCCTCTCAAAACCCTAGTTCATCTCTTGTATCCAATCTTGTATCAAAACCACAAATTGGTACATGTGGGTTGCTAGTAGTGTTGATTACTCCTTGTAGTTGATGCTAATTGGTTTACTTGGTAGAAGATCATATTTTCAGATCCTTTATGCATATCATTACTCCTCTGATTATGAACATGAATATGCTTTGTGAGTAGTTACGTTTGTTCCTGGGGACATGGGTGAAGTCTTGCTACTAGTAGTCATGTGAATTTGGTATTCGTTCGATATTTTGATGAGATGTATGTTGTCTTTTCCTCTACTGGTGTTATGTGAATGTCGACTACATGACACTTCACCATTATCTGGGCCTAGAGGAAGGCATTGGGAAGTAATAAGTAGCTGATAGGTTGCTAGAGTGACAGAAGCTTAAACCCTAGTTTATCCGTTGCTTCGTTAGGGGCTGATTTGGATCCATATGTTTAATGTTGTGGTTAGGTTTACATTAATACTTATTTTGTAGTTGCAGACGCTTGCAATAGGGGTTAATCATAAGTGGGATGCTGGTCCAAGTAAGGGCAGTACCCAAGCACCAGTCCACCCACATATCAAATTATCAAAGTACCGAACGCGAACCATATGAGCGTGATCAAAACTAGCTTGACGATAATTCCCATGTGTCCTCAGGAGCTCCTTCCTCATTATAAGAAATTGTCCAGGCTTACCCTTTGCTACAGAAAGGATTGGGCCACCTTTCTGCACTTTATTTACTTTCATTGCTTGTTACTCGTTACAATTTATCTTATCACAAAACTATCTATCACCTACAATTTCAGTGCTTGCAGAGAAAACCTTATTGAAAACCGCTTATCATTTCCTTGTGCTCCTCGTTGGGTTCGGCACTCTTACTTATCGAAAGGACTACGATAGATCCCCTACACTTGTGGGTCATCAAGACTCTTTTGTGGCGCCGTTGCCGGGGAGTGTAGCGCTTTTGGTGAGTGGAACTTGGTAAGGAAACATTTATATAGTGTGCTGAAATTTTCTGTTACTTGTCACTATGGACACTAATCCTTTGAGGGGCTTGTTCGGGGTATCTTCACCCCGACCAGAAGAGCAAAGAGTTGCTCCTCAACCTACTGAACTTTTTGAAAATATTTACTTTGAGATTCCTTCGGGTATGATAGAGAAACTGCTAGCTAATCCATTTGCAGGAGATGGAACATTGCATCCCGATTTACAACTTATCTTTGTGGATGAAGTTTGTGGATTATTTAAGCTTGTAGGTATTCCCGATGATGTTTTCAAAAGGAAGGTCTTCCATTTATCAATGAAGGGATATGCATTGACATGGTATAGGTTATGTGATGATACAGGATCTTGGAATTATAAACGATTGAAGTTGGAATTTCACCAGAAGTTCTATCCGATGCATCTTGTTCATCGTGACCGTAATTACATATATAATTTCTGGCCTCGCGAAGGAGAAAGCATCGCTCAAGCTTGGGGGAGGCTTAAGTCAATGTTATATTCATGCCCCAATCATGAGCTCTCCTGGGAAATGATTATTCAAAATTTTTATGCTCGGCTTTCTCTCAATGATCGCAACCTACTCGATACTTCCTGTGCTGGTTCTTATATGCTGAAGACTATTAATTTCAAATGGGACTTATTGGAAAGAATTAAACGCAACTCTGAAGATTGGGTTCCGGCGATGGTAAGGAGTCAGGTATGACACCTAAGTTCGATTGTGTTAAATCTTTTATGGATACCAATGCTTTTCGTGGATTTAGCGCTAAATATGGATTTGACTCTGAGATAGTAGCTTCTTTCTGTGAATCTTTTGCTTCTCACATTGATCTCCCTAAAGAGAAGTGGTTTAAATATAATCCTCCTCTTGAAGTGAAAGTAGTTGCACCTATTACAGTTGAAGAAAGGACTGTCACCTATAGTGATCCTATTGTTCCTACTACTTATGTTGAGAAACCTCCTTTTCCTGTTAGGATAAAGGATCATGCTAAAACTTTGACTGCTGTTTGCAAGAGTAATACTAGGACTTATACACCTCCTGAGCAAATCGAAGTTGAACCTAGTATTGCTATGATTAAAGATCTCTTGGATGATGATTTAGATGGGCATGTTATTTATTTCTGTGGTGAGACTGCTAATATTGCTAGACCAGATACTAAGATACATAGACCTGTCGTAGGCATGCCTGTTATTTCTGTTAAAATAGTAGATCATTGTTATCATGGCTTATGTGATATGGGTGCTAGTTCTAGTGCAATACCTTATGACTTATATAAATAAATTATGCATGACATTGCACCCATTGAATTAGAATACATTGATGTTACCATTAAGCTTGCTAATAGGGATACCATTAAACCAGTTGGGATAGTTAGAGATGTTGAAGTCTTGTGTGGGAAGGTTAAATATCCTGCTGATTTTCTTGTTCTTGGTTCCCCACAAGATGATTTTTGTCCCATTATTTTTGGTAGACCCTTCTTGAATACAGCTAGTGCTAGGATTGATTGTGGAAAGGATACTGTTACAATTGGCTTAGAGGGTATGTCTCATGAGTTTAATTTTGCTAAGTTTTGTAGACAACCTCATGATAGAGAATCACCTAGTAAGGATGAGATTATTGGTCTTGCTTCCATTGCCGTGCCTCCTACTGATCCGTTAGAACAATATTTTCTAGACCATGAAAATGATATGTTTATGAAGGAAAGAAGGGAAATAGATGAAGTGTTCCTTAAACAGGAACCTATGCTGAAAACAACCTTCCCGTTGAAATTCTTGGGGATCCCCCTCCACCCAAGGGAGATCCCATGTTTGAACTTAAACAATTGCCTGATAATCTTAAGTATGCTTATCTCGATGAAAATAAAATATATCCTGTTATTATTAGTGCTAACCTTTCAGAGCAAGAAGAATAAAGATTATTGAAAACTCTGAAGAAGCACCGTGCTGCTATTGGATATACTCTGGATGATCTTAAGGGCATTAGTCCCACTCTATGCCAACACAAAATAAATGTGGAGAAAGATGCCAAACCAGTAAGAGATCCTCAACGAAGACTGAATCTCAAGATGAAAGAAGTGGTAAGAAAGGAGATACTAAATCTCCTTGAGGCAGGTATAATTTATCCCGTTGCTGATAGTGATTGGGTAAGCCCTGTCCATTGTGTTCCTAAAAAGGGAGGTATTACTATCGTTCCTAACGATAAATATGAACTGATCCCGCAAAGAATCATTACATGTTATAGGATGGTAATTGACTTTAGGAAATTAAATAAAGCTACTAAGAAAGATCATTACCCTTTACCTTTTATTGATCAAATGCTAGAAAGACTATCCAAACACACACATTTTTGCTTTCTAGATGGTTATTCTGGTTTCTCTGAAATACTTGTGTCAGCGGGGGATCAATCTAAAACTACTTTTACTTGCCCTTTCGGTACTTTTTTTATAGACATATGCCTTTTGGTTTATGTAATGCACCTGCTACCTTTTAAAGGTGCATGATGGCTATATTCTCTAATTTTTGTGAAAAGATTTGTGAGGTATTCATGGATGACTTCTCCATTTATGGATCCTCTTTTGATGATTGTTTAAGAAACCTTGATCGAGTTTTGCATAGATGCGAAGACACTAGTCTCGTCCTGAATTGGGAAAAATGTCACTTTATGGTTAATGAAGGCATTGTCTTGGGGCAGAAGATCTCTGAGAGAGGTATTGAAGTTGACAAAGCCAAAGTTGATGCTATTGAAAAGATGCCATGTCCCAAGGACACAAAAGGTATAAGAAGTTTCCTTGGTCATGCCGGTTTTTACAGGAGGTTCATTAAGGACTTTTCTAGAATCTCTAGGCCTCTGACTAATTTATTGCAAAAAGATATTCCTTTTGTCTTTGATGATGATTGTGTAGAAGCATTTGAAATACTTAAGAAAGCTTTGATCACTGCACCTATTGTTCAGCCACCTGATTGGAATTTACCCTTTGAAATTATGTGTGATGCTAGTGATTATGCTGTAGGTGCTGTTCTAGGGCAAAGAGTTGATAAGAAATTGAATGTTATCTAGTATGCTAGTAAGACTCTTGATACTGCCCAGAGAAATTATGCTACTACTGAAAAAGAATTCTTAGCAGTTGTGTTTGCATGTGATAAGTTTAGACCTTATATTGTTGATTCCAAAGTTACTATTCACACTAATCATGCTGCTACTAAATATCTTATGGAAAAGAAAGACGCTAAGCCTAGGCTCATTAGATGGGTTCTCCTGCTCCAAGAATTTGATTTACATATTATAGATAGAAAGGGAGCTGAGAACCCCGTTGCAGACAACTTGTCTAGGTCAGAGAACGTTCTTGATGACCCACTGCCTATTGATGATAGCTTTCCTGATGAACAATTAGCGGTCATTAATGCTTCTCGTACTGCTCCTTGGTATGCTGATTATGCTAATTACATTGTTGCTAAATTTATACCTCCTAGTTTCACATACCAGCAAAAGAAAAAGTTCTTTTATGATTTAAGACATTACTGCTGGGATGACCCACACCTTTATAAAGAAGGAGTAGATGGTGTTATTAGACGTTGTGTGCCTGAGCATGAACAGGAACAGATCCTATGCAAGTGTCACTCTGAATGCTATGGAGGACACCACGCTGGAGATAGAACTGCACACAAGGTACTGCAATCTAGTTTTTATTGGCCTACTCTCTTCAAAGATGCTCGTAAGTTTGTCTTATCTTGCGATGAATGTCAAAGAATAGGTAATATTAGTAGACGTCAAGAAATGCCTATGAATTATTCTCTTGTTATTGAACCGTTTGATGTTTGGGGCTTTGATTATATGGGACCTTTTCCTGCCTCTAATGGTTATACACATATTTTAGTTGTTGTTGATTACGTTACTAAGTGGGTAGAAGCTATTCCAACTAGTAGTGTTGATCATAACACTTCTGTCAAAATGCTTAAGGAAGTTATTTTTCTGAGGTTTGGAGTCCCTAGATATCTTATGACTGATGGTGGTTCACATTTTATTCATGGTGCTTTCCGTAAGATGCTTGCTAAGTATGATGTTAATCATAGAATCGCATCTCCTTATCATCTGCAGTCTAGTGGTCAAGTAGAGTTGAGCAATAGAGAGCTGAAATTAATTTTGCAAAATACTGTCAATAGATCTAGAAAGAATTGGTCCAAAAAACTTGATGATGCATTATGGGCCTATAGAACTGCATACAAAAATCCTATGGGTATGTCTCCATATAAGATGGTTTATGGAAAAGCATGTCATTTACCTCTTGAACTTGAACATAAAGCATATTGGGTTATTAAAGAGCTCAACTAGGACTTCAAACTTGCCGGTGAGAAGAGGTTGTTTGATATTAGCTCACTTGATGAATGGAGAACCCAAGCCTATGAGATGCCAAGCTATTCAAAGAAAAAGCCAAACGTTGGCATGACAAAAGGATACAAAAGCATGAGTTTAACGTAGGAGATTATGTGTTATTATTCAACTCTCGTTTAAGATTTTTAGCAGGAAAACTTCTCTCTAAATGGGAAGGTCCTTACGTTATCGAGGAGGTCTATCGTTCTGGTGCATAAAAATCAACAACTTCGAAGGCACAAGTCCAAGGATGGTAAACGGTCAAAGAATTAAACATTATATTTCAGGTAATCCTATTAATGTTGGAACTAATATTATTGAAACCGTAACCCCGGAGGAATACATAAGGGACACTTTCCAGAATGTTTTAGACTCCGAAAAGGAATACGTATGTGGTACGGTAAGTAAACCGACTTCAAAACAACTCCAATGGCAATTTTTATCAGTTTTGGAATATTTAAGAATTTTAGGAAGAAAGAAGTAGTCCAAGAGGGACACGAGGCCTCCATGAGAGTGGAGGGTGCGCCCACCCTTACTGGGCGTGCCCCCTGTCTCGTGGACACCTCGTGTGCCTCTCGGACTCCGTTTTCTTGCACGTTACGTATTTTGGTCGATAAAAACTCATTATATAAACTCCTGAAGGTTTTGACCACCGTATCACGCAAATATCCTCTGTTTTCGTTTCGAGCTGTTCCTGTTGCAGATTAAAAGCAAGATGTCTTCTCAAGAGTCATTCCGGGAGAGTCGGGTGTCTCACCCAACACCAGGTCCAGGAGAAAATAGCGATGCTTATCACTTTGGACCATCAACGGAGGATGAGATGGAGGCTGATTTGAAAAGGATAGATGCCATGGAGGAAGATCAAGAAGTTACCTCTCGTCTCCAAGCTGAATTCATGATGGGGGAACTACCTAGCTCGGCTATTCCAACTTCGGTGATCCCTTCCAACTTTAGATTTCTTTCTTATGAAAATATGAAAAAAGAGCTTCACTTGTTCTCCAGAAGCTATGCAGCATCTTTGGGTAAAGGGAGCTTTGGCCGTTAAGGGCAAGCTCCGTAAGGACATTATGGACCTCAAACAACAAGTCAATAAGCTCGAGGAGGAGAACCGTATCCTGAGGGGCATCATCACCAAGAAGATCATAACAATAACCGTGAAGAAGGAGACATAATCACATGGGTATGGGCACTCCCCTCGGCAACTGCCAAGCTTGGGGGAGATGCCACGGTATCGTATCACCATCACACTCTTATCTTTACCGTTTTATTTAGTTCGATCCTTTTAGTAGTATCGTGATCTAGTAGATTGAAGTTTTGATATCAAGTAGTTATGAGTTTTGCTTTGTGATCTCTTTATGTATTCAAGTCCGTGAGCTATCTATAATAAAGATTAGTGTTGAGTTAAGGGATTTGCTATGTTGCTATGATCCTAAGGAAGTAGAAAGAATAAAAGAGTTCATATTGATCTTACGGTTAGTGATGACTTCACACATAGAAAGTATGAGGCATAAAAGTTGTTGAGAGTTGATAAACGTAGATTTGGTCATCGTTGCAATTAATAGGAAGTGATAAGGAAAGAGAGGTTCACATACAAATACATTATCTTGGACATCTTTTATGATTGGGAGCACTCATTAAGTATGACATGCTAAAAGAGTTGATGTTGGACAAGGAAGACAATGTAATGGTTTATGTTTTCTCACATCTCAGTTAAAGTGTATTGTCATTGACCTTCCGAACATGTTGAGCTTGCCTTTCTCCCTCATGCTAGCCAAATTCCTTGCACCAAGTAGAGATACTACTTGTGCTTCCAAATATCCTTAAACCCAGTTTTGCCATGAGAGTCCACCATACCTACCTATGGATTGAGTAAGATCCTTCAAGTAAGTTGTTATGTTGCAGGCAATAAAAATTGCTATCTAAATATGTATGACTTATTACTGCAGAGAAAATAAGCTTTATACGATCTTGTTGTGGAAGTAATAAAAGCGACGGACTGCATAATAAAGGTCCACATACAAGGGGCAATATAAAGTGATATTCTTTTGCATTAAGATTTTGTGCATCAAACCCTAAACACACATGACAACCTCTGCTTCCCTCTGCGAAGGGCCTATCTTATACTTTATGTTTTTACTTTATGCTTGAGTCGAGGTGATACTCACCTTTCCCTTTTTCATTTGATCCTTTGTCAAGCTCCTCGTGTTTGAAAGATCATGATGTATATATCCAATTGGATGTAAGTTAGCATGGATTATTATTGTTGACATCACCTAAAGTTGAATACGTTGGGAGGCAACACAATAAGCCCCTATCTTTCTGAGTGTCCGGCTGAAACTCCATAACCACAAGTATTGCGTGAGTGTTAGCAATTGTAGAAGACTACATGATAGTTGAGTATGTGGATTTGCTGAAAGGCTCTATTGTTGACTCTTTCTGATGTTATGATAAATTGCAATTGTTTCAATGACTGAGATTATAGTTTGTTAGTTCTCAATGAAGTTTTTGAACCATACTTGACATTGTGAATTGATTGTTACTTGAGTATAAGGTATCATATGATAAAATTTATATATGTTGCTGTTACAAGAATGATCATGATGCCCTCATGTCCATATTTTGTTTTTTATCGACACCTCTATCTCTAAACATGTGGACATATTTTTCGATATCGGCTTCCGCTTGAGGACAAGCGAGGTCTAAGCTTGGGGGAGTTGATACGTCCATTTTGCATCATGCTTTTATATCAATATTTATTGCATTATGGGCTGTTATTACACATTATATCTCAATACTTATGGCTATTATCTCTTATTTACAAGGTTTACCATGAAGAGGGGGAATGCCGGCAGCTGGAATTCTGGCTGGAAAAGGAGCAAACATTGGAAACTTATTCTGCACTGCTCCAAAAATCCCGAAACTCCACGAAACATGTTTTTGGAATTAATAAGAATTATTGAGCGAAAGAAATACATCAGGGGGGCCACACCATGGCCAGGAGGGTGGGGGTGCGCCCACCCCTACTGGGGGCACCCCCTATCTCCTAGGCCCCCGCTGGCCCCCTGGTGTCCATCGTCTGCTATATGAAGGCTTTTACCCTGGAAAAAATCGTGGGCAAGCTTATGGGACGAAACTCCACCGCCACGAGGCGGAACCTTGGCGGAATCAATCTAGAGCTCCGGCAGAGCTATTCTGCCGGGGATACTTCCCTCCGGGAGGGGGAAATCATCACCATTGTCATCACCAACGATCCTCTCATTGGGAGGGGGTCAATCTCCATCAACATCTTCACCAACATCATCTCCTCTCAAAACCCTAGTTCATCTCTTGTATCCAATGTTGTATCAAAACCACAAATTGGTACCTGTGGGTTGCTAGTAGTGTTGATTACTCCTTGTAGTTGATGCTAATTGGTTTACTTGGTGGAAGATCATATGTTCAGATCCTTTATGCATATTATTACTCCTCTGATTATGAACATGAATATGCTTTGTGAGTAGTTACGTTTGTTCCTGAGGACATGGGTGAAGTCTTGCTATTAGTAGTCATGTGAATTTGGTATTCGTTCGATATTTTGATGAGATGTATGTTGTCTTTTCCTCTAGTGGTGTTATGTGAACATCAACTACATGACACTTCAGCATTATTTGGGCCTAGAGGAAGGCATTGGGAAGTAATAAGTAGCTGATGGGTTGCTAGAGTGACAGAAGCTTAAACCCTAGTTTATGCATTGCTTCGTTAGGGGCTGCTTCTGATCCATATGTTTAATGCTGTGGTTAGGTTTACCTTAATACTACTTTTGTAATTGTGCATGCTTGCAATAGGGGTCAATCATAAGTGGGATGCTGGTCCAAGTAAGGGAAGTACCTGAGCACCGGTCCACCCACATATCAAATTATCAAAGTACCGAACGCGAATCATATGAGCGTGATGAAAACTAGCTTGACGATAATTCCCATGTGTCCTCGGGAGCTCCTTCCTCAATATAAGAAATTGTCCAGGCTTATCCTTTGCTACATAAAGGATTCGGCCACCTTGCTGCACTTTATTAACTTTCATTGCTTGTTACTCGTTGCAATTTATCTTATGACAAAACTATCTATCACCTACAATTTCAGTGCTTGCAGAGAAATCCTTATTGTAAACCGCTTATCATTTCCTTCTGCTCCTCGTTGGGTTCAACACTCTTACTTATCGAAAGGACTACGATAGATCCCCTACACTTGCGGGTCATCAATGAGCATCTTCATACCTTTGGAGATTGCTAAGCGGAAGCATTACAAGAACGCGGATGATGGAGTTGTTCTCGCGGCGATTCAAATCGCGGAAGATCCGATCTAACGTCGAACGGACGGCGCCTCCGCGTTCGACACACGTACAGCCCGGGGACGTATCCTCCTTATTGATCCAGCAAGGGGAGAGGAGAAGTTGAGGGAGAACTCCGACAGCACGATGACGTGGTGGTGATGGAGCTCGTGGTTCTCCAGCAGGGCTTCGCCAAGCACAACGGAGGAGGAGGAGATGTATGAGGAGGGAGGGGCTGCGCCAAGGGAAGGGGTGCAGCTGCCCTCTATCTCCCTCACTGTATATAGGGGGAAGGGGGAGGAGGAGGCGCCCTAGGGTTTCCCTAGGGGAGGGGCGGCGGCCAGGGGAAACCCTAGATGGGTTTGGGCGCCCCCATCACCTAGGAAACTTGCCCCCCAAGCCGGGAGGGGAGGCTGCCCTAGGGGTGGTGCCCCACCTCTCCAGGTTACGTGAGAGGGGTTGGGAGGGGCGCACAGCCCCTTAGTGGGCTGGTGTGCCCCCTCCCCTTGTCCCATAAGGCCCCCCAACGCTTGCCGGGGCCTCTGAAAGAACTTTCGGTCACACTGGTCGTCACCCGGTACTCCCAGAACAATTCCGGACTCCAATACCCTTCGTCCAATATATCAATCTTCACCTACGGACCATTCCGGAGTTCCTTGTCACGTCCGGGATCTCACCCGGGACTCCGAACAACCTTCGGTAACCACATACTATTTCCCATAACAACTCTAGTGTCACCGAACCTTAAGTGTGTAGACCCTACGGGTTCGGGAACCATGCAGACATGACCGAGACAGTTCTCCAGCCAATAACCAATAGTGGGATCTGGATACCCATATTGGCTCCCACATGTTCCATGATGATCTCATCGGATGAACCACGATGCCGGGGATTCAATCAATCCCATATACAATTCCCTTTGTCCATCGGTATGTTACTTGCCCGAGATTCAATCGTCGGTATCCCAATACCTTGTTCAATCTCGTTATCGGCAAGTCACTTTACTCGTTCCTTAATGCATGATCTCATGACTAACTTCTTAGTCACATTGAGCTCATTATGATGATCCCAGTCTCGATCCGTGCCAACCCAACAGACACTTTCGGAGATACCTGTAGTGCACCTTTATAGCCACCCAGTTACGTTGTGACGTTTGGTACACCCAAAGCATTCCTATGGTATCCGGGAGTTATACAATCTCATGGTCTAAGGAAATGATACTTGACATTAGAAAAGCTCTTAGCAAACAAACTACACGATCTTGTGCTATACTTAGGATTGGGTCTTGTCCATCACATCATTCTCCTAATGACGTGATCCCGTTATCAATGACATCAAATGTCCATGGTCAGGAAACCATAACCATCTATTGATCAACGAGCTAGTCAACTAGAGGCTCACTAGGGACATGTTGTGGTCTATGTATTCACACATGTATTACGGTTTCCAGTTAATACAATTATAGCATGAACAATAGAAAATTATCATAAACTAGGAAATACAATAATAACCATTTTATTATTGCCTCTAGGGCATATTTCCAACATGCCCGACCTCGGAAGATCAACACGTCGTAGCCCTACCTAGCACTACTGCAGGATGTTGCTAACACGACACTACGATCAGAGACCCTTCGACGAAACTGTGTGCGATGCAATAATCGCAAACGGTGGTGTAAAAACTGTTAAAAAAGGTGCGAACATTTGTGATGGCGGACACATCAAACACGGTTCAGATTTTACTTGTGTGTGCGATGCTGAGCATACGGTTGATCCAGCAGAACTGTTTGCGATAAGGAAGAACGACAGAAACGGGCAGCCATATCAATGTGTGTGCGATATACGGCGTACAGTTCGCTCTGATAAACTATGCTCTATTAGGGAATGCAACAGAAATGGTTAGCCAGATCAAGGTGTGTGTGATATACAACATACGGTTCACTCGGACAAACTGTTTTTGATTAGGTAAGAGAATGGAAATAGTTCATCTTGACAAGATGTGTGTGGTATGCGGCATTTGCGATCAGCCAAAAGAACACAAACGATTCATGTAAAATAGATGTGTGTGATAAGCACCAAACAGCCCACTCGGATGAACTATTTGCGATGAGAAATTATAACACAGACGGTTACTATAGTAAGTTCGTGTGCGATTCTGTCCATACAAAAAACTTTAAAAAATGCAAACTAGTTGCTTGCGGTGGCTAGGAGTATCACACACGATGTGTCTGTGAGTACTCGTGTGCGATGATTAGTAAGTTACACATATGTTTCCTTATGTTAACATCTGTGTGAATTTGCAATATGGATAGTTAATATGCAAATGCCTTCTGGACATCAGGCACACGCTTAAACTCAAAGAACTGTGTACAATACTAATACTTTCCATGAAAATTCAAGAACTTGTCTAACAACATTTGAGTAACATATATATAGTGGTTACACTATTGACAAAAGGAGGATCTTCGTAACATGGTTTTGACAACCATATGGTCCATATCTAGATAGTTAACATAGTAACAACTATCATATTTTAAGAGGCTAACGGCCAACAACCATATGGTCCATATCTACATACTTAACATAGTAACAGCTAGCACATTTTAAGAGGCTGAGGGCCAACAACCACAACTATCTACTGGAAGCAGCTTGATCACGACGACTCGGCATCTCGTCAATGAAAAGGAAGAGCCCTCCTATGCCTTGATAGAGCATGAGTAGAACAGTGTCTCCAATTTTCCAATATGGATGCATTGCCACGACAAGAGAGAACTTGTTAATTTGAATGGTTCCATTTCTGCGGGAAATGTAGTACCATGCAATCACTTTGGCGTTATTAGCAGGCACAAGTGTAATTCGACCACGCCGAGAAATCGAACCAGGAACTGCTACAGCGGGAAATTTCTATTGAAATGTAGAATAAAAACCAATTGTAACATATCATTGAAGATATATATAGTTTATGAGCATCAACATTAAAATAAGACTTTTTACCAGCGTTTTCTGCACATAATTGGTCTTGTTTAATGTGTGCACCATAGGTATAATTAATCCCTTTCAAAATCCAGTGTTCATACGTTGTGCTATCTCTGTCAGATTATCAACAAAGTTTATGACATGCTTCAAGTCCTTCCAATGAAATTTGGTACGCTTAGTAATATACAGATCGTTCACTATGCATCCAACATATCCTACTTAAAACGTGGAAATGTATTAGTTATTTCGAACATGGCAGAAGAATATATAGTGCGCATAATTTGGTAAATAGAATTTTTTATTGCCTAGGAACGAAGTTAGAAAATGAAATCACGATTGGTTGCTTAAATAGTGATCAATTAGTCAGAACAAATACCCTGATTTTGCTAAGTAATATGACATCATGGAGAAAGTTGAAAGGACACTAACCTCAATCAGACTTTGATCGGCTGATAATGTTGGGCAAGTAAATATCCATGTTAGTTAGACCAGGCTGTGGTGGACGCACTAGAATTTTACTGCCAGCTTTCAGTTCATAACACTTAGACATTTTTCTCCAAAGGTCCGCATTAAAATTGGAGTGACCATCTTTATCAAGTTTTACGCTAACCGTCATTGTGTGTCCATGCTGCATTGTCAATATGACATCCTGGGAGTCATCAACAAAGTAAAGCCCAAGATTTCCTTCTACTCCTGTTCTTGCAAAGCAAGGGATGTACGACTTGAAATGAAAATTAAGATCATAGATTAGATATATTGAAATAATAGAGCAAGATGCAAATGTGGGAGTAACTGATAGAACATATCAATATATAGATGAAAGCAAAGTACAGAAATATATAATTAAAAATAGATAATGTAACAAAGATTTGATGCAAATATATAAATAATGCAGAGCGGCGTTTTGGCTCCTAGGTGCATATGCACCCCTTGTCGAAATACACATTTCGAAAAGTTGAAAAATTCAGAACAAAAATCCCACGTGTATATCCGGACATTTTATGTGCGTTCATAAGGTTTCGGTGAAAAACGACGTTTTTTGTGGCTTGTGTAAAAAAGATAAAGAAATGCCTCGTGAATAGTTAGAATGAAGCACCAGATATTGTCTTTTTTACACAAGCCACAAAAATCGTCATTTTTCACTGAAACCTTGTGCACGCACATAAAATGTCCAGATGTACACGCTGGATTTTTGTTCCGAATTTTTCAACTTTTTGAAATGTGTATCTCGACAATGGGTGCATATGCACCTAGGAGCCAAAGGCAATTACCGGTAAGAGATGGTATATGTTCACATATTTAGGCCATGCCGACCGTGGTAGGTTGAGATTGAACATACCGAGCGCTCCCTGAAGTCATCCGGAATGGTGAGATAGAACTTCGTTTTCGACTGGCCGTGACCACACTTGCCCGATTTGTGCTTGCACTGGGGACACATGAATGAACACCCACGAATCAGCTAGAACAAAAATGATTCCATGGCGATTTCCGCCAGTTCATTAACAGCGACGGACGGACTGCAGTAAGAGATGAGTGAATTGTTTCTCTAAGTTGATTACCTACTCCATGAGAAAAATCCCTGGGCCCATCCCGTAGAAAACTCCAGTCGACAAGAGTCTTGAGTGTTGGTGCAGATAGGCGGCGGAAAGTGGTAGGGGCGAAATCCCGTGTCGTTTGGAGCGCGACCTCCGCCCGCTGACAACAGCGCCATCGAGCTTAGGGTGGCCTCCATGATAAAAATTGATGAGGTGCAGAGTTGCGGAGGAGTCCGCAGCGAGTGCGTGGGGACGAAGGGGCCAAGGGTTTTCTTTTTTCCTTTTGCATGTGTGAGTGAACACACACGGTTCACAGAGGCGACGGAGATGAATCGTGTGCGATAGTAAATCACCTAGATTGAATGGGACTCCAAATTTCCTTTGTCCTTTGTCCATGAGTTTTTTCTACGATGGACATAAACCCTACTAATCGCCGTGTTCAAATTTGGCACTTTTCAGGGTTCATTTGCAATATTTAGGGGATTATGTGCATTTTCTAGGCATTAATGCACATAATTCAAATTCAAGCAATCGAAAAAGGTGCACGAGAACGGTCTGGAAAACCATGGTCGTGCTATTTAGTAATTTCTCATGCCTTTTACAATGAATGGGCAAATATTTCAAGGAAATGTGTGGCCTCACCATGCCCTGGTAAAAAATTGAGAATGTTTGTCTTATGTTGCCATGCACGCCATTCATAAATTGAACCATCACCGAGGAAATTTCATGGTTTCGAAGGGAATCAATAAGATTGAAGGGGTCGGGAATCCAAATTTCCTTCCTAGCTTGTCATTTAGTTTTTTCTACAATCAACACACCCCCTCGAATGCAACGTGCTCAAATTTGGCATTTTTCCGGGCTCATTTACCATATCAGGGGATTATGTTCATTTTCTAGGCATTAATTCACATAATTCAAATTCAAACAATTGGTGCATGAAAAGGTGCACACAAACGGTCTGAAAAAATCATACTCGTGGTATTTAGTAAATTCTCAATCCTTTTACAGGGAACGGACAGAGATTTCATGGGAATGTGTGGCAATAGTCAACCAAAATGCGTCATTTACTGGGTTAGCAACTATAGAAAAATGGAATACGTGCTTGAAAACATGACGCCTAGCATGGTGGCTTCATGGTATGGCCTCACCGTGCCCTGGTTAAATCCTGAGAAGGTTTGATTAATGCCTTCCTGCACGCCCTTCACAAATCAAACCATCACCGAGGAAGTTTCATGCTTTCGAGAGGGAAATCACCAAGATTGAAGGGGAATCCAAATTTCTGTCCTAGTTTGTCATTCAGTTTTTTCCAACGATCAACATACTGCCTCAGATGGAACGTGTTCAAATTTGACATTTTTCCGGGCTCATTTACCATATTTAGGGGATTATTTGCATTTTCTAGGCATTAATGCACATAATTCAAATTCGAACAATCGGTGCATGAAAAGGTGCACAAGAACGGTCTGGAAAACCATCCTCGTGCTATTTAGTACATTCTCATGCCTTTTACAAGGAATGAGCAGATATTTCAAGGAAATGTCTGGCAATAGTCAACCATAAACGCGTTGTTTACTGGGTTAACAACTATACAAAAATGAAATACATGCTTGGAAAACATGTCGACTGACGTGGTGCCATGGTATGGCCTCACCGTGCCCTGGTAAAAATTTGAGAATGTTTTTCTTATGTCGTCATGCACGCGTTTCATAAATCAAACCATCACCGAGGAAGTTCCATGGTTTCGAGGGGGAAATCACCAAGATTGAAGGGGGATCCAAATTTCCTTTGTCCTTTGTCCATGAGTTTTTTCTACGATGAACATACACCCTACAAATCACCATGTACAAATTTGACACTTTTTCGGGTTCATTTACCATATTTAGGGGATTATTTGCATTCTGTAGGCATTAATGCACATAATTTAAATTAGAATAATCGATGCATAAAAAGGTGCACAAGAACGGTCTAGAAAACCATCCTCGTGCCATTTGTTAAATTCTCATGCCTTTTACAAGGAATGGACAGATATTTCGAGGAAATGTGTGGCAATAGTCAACCATAAACGCGTCCTTTACTGGGTTAACAACTATACAAAAAATGAAATAAATGCTTGAAAAACATGATGCCTCGCGTGGTGCCATGGTATGGCCTCACCATGCCCTGGTAAAAATTTCAGAACGTTTTCCTTATGTTGTCATGCACGCCTTTCATAAATCGAACCATCAACGAGGAAGTTTCATGGTTTCCAGAGGGAAATCACCAAGATTGAAGGGGGGTCCAAATTTCCTTTATCCTTTGTCCATGAGTTTTTTTCTACGATAAACATACACCTTGCAAATCACCATGTTCAAATTTGACACTTTTCCGGGTTCATTTGCCATATTTAGGGGATTATGTGCATTTTCTAGGCATTAATGCACATAATTCAAGTTCAAACAATCGGTGCATGAAAGGGTGCACAAGAATGGTCTGGAAAACAATGCTTGTGCCATTTAGTAAATTCTCATGCCTTTTACAAGGAATGCACAGATATTTCCATGAAATGTGTGGCAATAGTCAACCACAAACATTTGTTTATTGGTTTTCAACTATAGAAAATATGAAATAAATGATTGAAAAACATGACGCCTCGCATGGTGCCATGGTATGACCTCACCATGCCCTGGTGAAAATTTGAGAAGGTTTGGCTTATGTCATCATGCATGCCCTTCATAAATCGAACCATCGTCGGGGAAGTTCCATGCTTTCGAGAGGAAAAACACCAAAATTGAAGGGGAATCCAAATTTTCTTTTTTCTTTGCCCTGGAGATTTTTTTCTACGAAGAACATACACCCTGCAAATCACCGTGTTCAAATTTGGCATTTTCCGGGCTCATTTACCATATTTAAGGGATTATGTGCATTTTCTAGGCATTTGGCACATATAAATCCAATCCAGCTACAGCTGGACGGATGTGATGTGAGGGACGTGGATTGTCGTTCGTTCACGGCACATCCTACGGTGCACATGCGTGATCCGCGTGGCTGGGGTTCCGACCAATCATAACACAACACACAATAGCCTTAGTGCACATTGTTTCCGGAAGCAACCGAGATGAACCGTGTGCGATAATGAACGAGCAAAATTGTAAGGGAAGCCAAATTTCCTTTGTTGTTTGTCGTTGAGCTCTTAAAACCACCGCACTGTACGGCTGCCCGACCCCTCCATCCCAGAGCTCTCTCCAAGCGTCGTTCATGGCACTGCGGCACAAAGTAACTAGTAAGGAAGCGATGGCATCCTGCCGCGCCGCTTTCCTTGCCGCCCGCGACCGCGCACATGGTAAGGAAGCGATGTCATCTCGCTGCAGCGAGTTCATCGTCGCCGCCGGCCACACAGTTACCTGGGCGGACTTTGAGGCTGACATGGCCTAATGGGCGGTGGATCTAGAGGCGGCCAAAGCCACACATGAGGAGCGGAAAAGACAGAAAGCAGTCAAGAAAAGAGAGTCCCGCCACCGCAAGAAAGAAGAGGCCACACGCCGTGGTGAGGAGAGCTTGGTAGAGATTGAAGCACGGTTGGATGCCGCCTACAAGGCCGGGAAGGAGAACACCGACGTCTGGCCAGCATGTGAGAAGTAGTTTAAATTTGTAGTATTAGAGCATACCAGTAGTACTTTAAGTTTGTAGTATTAATGTACAATGTCGGTAAGAGCATCCTTTGAGGTCTTTAAGCGTTGATTAGCATGTGTGACCGTGTGCACTTTTTTGCGTTAATCATTAGAAGATTACAAAACATAGGGTTTCTATGCCTTACCCGTACGCGTTTTTTTTTGCGTTAATGATCCATAAGTCTGTTACCTGTGCGATGGTTCCTAATAAATCAGGCGTACCATTGACCAAAAAAAATCGACTACACGTGTACATTTTTTTGGAGACGGGAACTACCAATTTTCTGTTTTCCCGCACACAAGTATTTTACGCGCTTCATTTGTGTTGTGTGTTTCCCTCGCCGAAGTTTCAAGTTTCGCAGCGAAATTTTCATTAGGCGCACGATTTCAAAATTTATTCCTCCAACCACATCCCCACCCATCAAATTTCCTCAGTATCTCCCCCACCTCCCCCCACGCCTTCCCCTACTGGCAGCTCAAACCGCCGCCCCCGCAACCACAACTTCAACCACATCTACGTTCTGCTCGGATCCAGTCAGGTAACCCACCGATCTCTATCATGGCCCTGGCCTGATTGCTTAAATGGCGCCTATGAAACATCCTCATGCCTCCAAATCCCCACCATCCCTACCTCCAGAGCATCACCGTGCAAGCCCAACCACATATCACGTGGAGGTCGAGGAGCTGATGGCGGTCAATGGCGCAATGGCCGCTATGCGTGTTGACATGGTGCAGGCTCTGGCCCAGAAGAAGTGCCCCGGCGACTACCCCCCGGACTTAACAGGTATGATCTTACCAGCTAAATCTTACCAATATCCCTTGCAATGTCTATGTTTTGTACGGTTGATGTATTAAGCATGTTCGTGCCTTGTTTATTTCAGTACTGCACACTGTGCGATGTTCAAGTATTAACTGTTCAGTTCAATTTCACCAATACCAGCAAGAAACTTACAATACATGACTCGGGATATCACTAGAGATGCTGCCTATTTGCTATTTTTGGTAGATGCTAACCCTGTTGTACTTAACATGCCATTATCTGCTCTGGCAGCACCTGCCTTGTGATGTTTAACTCTACCAATTGCATTTTTATCAGTACCAATTTCAATTGCTATTAAGCATGTTGCAATTAACAGTTGAATCCATTTTTAAACAGTTGTATTTCAATGGCTACAAACTTACAAAACATGACTTAGGATGTTGTTAAGCCTACTGCAATTAATAGTTGTATCCATTTTTTAATCTGTCCCTTTTCTACCATGCTACTCTCCTCAATGAAGATATACTAGAGATGCTACCCATTTGCTATTTTTGGTGGATGGTAACCCTGTTGTACTTAACATGCCTATCCATGTACTTACGCCGGGCCATAACGGGTGATGCTGTTGTTTGCCTTCGAAGTTAGCTGCATCCCATGTCTTACAGTATTTTACAACATTTGTGCAATTGCAGTTTGGCTTCTAATATTTACTTGCTTCTTGTATGTACACATGTCAGGGGCACCGATCCATGCTTCGACCCAGAGGAAGAGCTCGCCTCCGCCATCAGTGACTTTGGGCGGGCTCTAGTGATGCGGAGCATCCCTCGACCATCACCATGGACGTCGCACCCCCACCACAAGGACGGAGAAGACCGATGACAAGTGCACACGCATGTGCCACCGAAACCGAGGTTGACTCCTTCCTCTTCAAACTCCATTCGAATTCACACGAGAGTCGGATCCTACCTCAAATGGAAACGTTATGCATTCTTAGGTACTTCGGAGATCGTCATGAGAAAGCACGGAGGGATCACCAAGTTCACCGGAGACCTATAGAGGAGGCGAAGGAAGAAGGACGCGCGACAAGAGAGAAGGAGGAGCCCTGGACACCCCGGGTGCCCGGGCACTTTGGCCCCGGAGGCCCGACCCCTCCCCTGGCGCCGCTCCCAGCCGGCCCCGGGTAACTAGCCATGGAGGGCCCGGGTGCCCGCACCACCCTGGATGCTGCCCCTAGCCACCTCCGGGTGCCCGGCCTTCTGCGCCCTGCCGCCCTCCGGGTGCCCGGCCCCTTGTCCTAGCCGCGGTGCCACCCCGGGTGCCCGGGCTTGGGACCCCCGGGTGCCCGGCCACCCTTCAGCCGCGCCCCTGTATAGGGCGGGTGCTCGACCCTTTCGCTCCCAGGTGCCCGACTGAACCTGGGTGTTGTTCCCTGATCGGTTCGGGTGCCCGGACCCCTTTGCACCGGGTGCCCGGACCACTCCGAGGTCCTGCATGCCTTTTTGGGCGTTTGCCCTTGTATCCCTCTCCCCCTCTTATTTCGTGTGACGCCCGGGTAATTAAGCTACAGTGACCCTCTGCTAATGATGCCACGTCACCTCGTTTATAGTTGCTAATCTCGAGTTAGTTCGAAACCAATTCAAATTCAAATTCAAAAAAATAGGCAAACAATAAAAGCTTTCAAATATTAAAACTAAAATGTTCGGAGTGAACCAAATATTGCATAGATAATTATGGGGGAAAAACCACACATGCATAAAATGTTTAAATAATATGAGATGGGTAAAACAGCAGCAAAACAATTATTTTAAATGCTTTTAAATACTAAACAAATGTTAATCTAGTTTATATAATCACCAAACTTTTTGGAGTAGGTGGCCTATGTTGTTATGCTAATTTAGGAGTAGGAGTTATATTTTTGTAAAGCTGTTTCGCTAACTAAAATGAATAAAATAGAAAAGGGAAAATAATAAAAACAGAAGAAAACAAAAGAAATTAAAAGCCCCCCCCCTCACTGGGCCTCGGCCCAGCTGGCCATCCAACTGGGCCAACCCACCTAGCCCAGCCGGCCCACCCCCGGCTATAACCCCCCCCCCCACTACCAGAAACCCTAACCCCATTCCCCCACTCTCCCCACGATTCCTCCCCCCCCACGAAAATATCCCCCTCTCCCCCGACTAGATCGGGATCGAGGGAGGAGGACCTCGCCGCCGCCCGGAGCCACCCCTCCGTCGCTGCCGTCCTCCTCATCTCCGCCTCGCCATTCGCCGCCCTCCGCCTCAACCTCCCCCGCGCGTCTCCCTCGCCCCTCCCCGATCTAGATCGAGGGAGACGGCGCCTCGGCCCCGCCGCCTCACCCCTGCGCCCGATGCAAGACGGCGTCGGCGCCGCCCCTCCCGGCCTCCTCCCCGCAGCCCCGTCTCCTCTCCCTCGTGGCCCGAAGCCTACTCAACACCGTCGACGTCGCCGCCACCACACCGATGCCACCCGGATCTCCTCCGCCTCGACTCCGTCGACGTCGTCCCCGCCTTCCGCCCCGAGCCCACTGCCCCGTCCCCTACTTCCCCCCGTGAGCTCCCTCCTCTCCCTTCTCCGTCACCGGCGCCGTATTCCCCCCCATTACGCCGTTGCCGCCCCGCCGTGGGCCGCACACGCCGGCCGTGCCCTGGCCGTGCGCGCGCACGCGCCCCGCGCTCACCGTGGCCCTCGCGCCCGTGGCCGCGCCCTCTCCCCCCCCCCCACCCGCGCTCCCGCGTCGTCGGCAACTCCGGACGCCGTTGGTTGCGGCTGCCCCAGCGCGCGCCCTCGAAGCCTCCGCCCGCACGCTACCTGCGGTGGACGCCGCCGTCCGCCGTTCCGCTTCCTCCCCCCATGCGGCACCGCCCGAGTCGATCCCGCCGTCTGTCCCACGCTGGCCAAGCGTCGCCGCTCCCCGGTGGCCTCGCCTTGCCTCGCCTTCCCGGTCGGGCTCGGCCCCGCGCGGGTGCGCCCGAACCGCACCGGGGCGCCCGCACGCCCGCACGCCCGCATAGGCCTTTGGCCCACTGACATGGGGGCCCCAGCCCCAGAACGTTTTGTAAAAAAATAGGGAATTAAAAATAATATATAAAATAAATAAAATAAATAAATAGATAATAATAATTTAATTAATTAATTAATTAAGGAATTAATTAAGTTAATTAATCATAATTACATTAACCTAACTAACTAATTAGTTTAATTAAACAGTAGTTAGATTAGTTAAGCACTAATTAGACTAAACAGTCAATGACTAGTGGGACCCACACGTCAGTTGACCAGTCAACATCTCTGTTGACTGCTGACGTCATGCTGACGTCAGCAAACACTGTTTTGGATAATGTTGAATTTAAATAAATAATTAAAATCAGAAAATGATTAAATCTTTAGAAAATCATATCTTTTAATCCGTAACTCGGATGAAAATACTTTCTACATGAAAGTTGATCAGAACGACGAGATGAATCCGGATACGCAACCCGTTCGTCCGCCACACACCCCTAACCTATCGAACTCGCAACTTTCCCCCTCCGGCTCCTCTGCCCGAAAACACGAAACACCGGGAATACTTTCCCGGATGTTTTCCCCCCCTTCACCGGTATCACCTACTACCGCGTTAGGGCACACCGAACACCGCGTATTGCCTTGTTATATTTTGTGATGCTTTGTTTGCTCTGTATTCATTATTTCTTCCCCCTCTTCTCTCCGGTAGACTACGAGACCGACGCTGCTGCTGACCAGTTCGACTACGGAGTTGACGACCCCTCTCTCTTGCCAGAGCAACCAGGCAAGCCCCCCCCTTGATCACCAGATATCGCCTATTCTTCTCTATACTGCTTCCATTAGAGTAGTGTAGCATGTTACTGCTTTCGTTAATCCTATTCTGATGCATAGCCTGACATTGTCGCTACATTTGTTGATACCTTACCTGCAATCCTAAATGCTTAGTATAGGATGCTAGTTTATCATCATTGGCCCTACATTCTTGTCAGTCTGCCTTGCTATACTATCAGGCCGTGATCACTTGGGAGGTGATCACGGGTATATACTATACATATATACATACTATACAGATGGTGACTAAAGTCGGGTCAGCTCATTGAGTACCCGCAAGTGATTCTGACGATGGGGGCTGAAGGGGCAGGTGGCTCCATCCAGGTAGTGGTGGGCCTGAGTTCCCGACGGCCCCCGACTGTTACTTTGTGGCGAAGCGGCAGGGCAGGTTGAGACCACCTAGGAGACAGGTGGGCCTGGCCCTGTTCGGCGTTCGCGGATACTTAACACGCTTAACGCGATCTTGGTATTTGATCTGAGTCGGCTACGAGCCTATACGCACTAACCATCTACGCGGGAGTAGTTATGGGTATCCCGACGTCGTGGTATCAGCCGAAGCCCTTCAGACGTCAGCGACGGAGCGGCGCGCGCCGGATTGGAACGTAAGCCTGCTCTTGTATTAAGGGGGCTAGTTCTGCTTTCGGCCGCGTACGCAACGTGCAGGTGTGCTATGGGCGATGGGCCCAGACCCCTGTGCGCTTAGGTTTAGACCGGCGTGCTGGCCTCTCTGTTGAGCCTAGGTGGGGCTGCGACGTGTTGATCTTCCGCGGCCGGGCATGACCCAGGAAAGTGTGTCCGGCCAAATGGGATCAAGCGTGTTGGGTTATGTGGTGCACCCCTGCAGGGAAGTTAATCTATTCGAATAGCCGTGATCTTCGGTAACAGGACGACTTGGAGTTGTACCTTGACCTTATGACAACTAGAACCGGATACTTAATAAAACACACCCTTCCAAGTGCCAGATACAACCGGTGGTCGCTCTACCTCAGGGATATGAGGAGGGGATCGCCGGGTAGGATTATGCTAGGAGATGCTATTTGGAGTTGCTACTTGGAGGACTTCAATCTACTCTCTTCTACATGCTGCAAGACGGAGGCTGCCAGAAGCGTAGTCTTCGACAGGATTAGCTATCCCCCTCTTATTCTGGCATTCTGCAGTTCAGTCCACTAATATGGCCTCCTTACACATATACCCATGCATATGTAGTGTAGCTCCTTGCTTGCGAGTACTTTGGATGAGTACTCACGGTTGCTTTCTCCCTCTTTTCCCCTTTCCCTTCTACCTGGTTGTCGCAACCAGATGCTGGAGCCCTGGAGCCAGACGCCACCACCGACGACGACCCCTACTACACCGGAGGTGCCTACTACTACGTGCTGCCCGCTGATGACGACCAGGAGTAGTTTGGAGGATCCCAGGCAGGAGGCCTGCGCCTCTTTCGATCTGTATCCCAGTTTGTGCTAGCCTTCTTAAGGCAAACTTGTTTAACTTATGTCTGTACTCAGATATTGTTGCTTCCGCTGACTCGTCTATGATCGAGCACTTGTATTCGAGCCCTCGAGGCCCCTGGCTTGTATTATGATGCTTGTATGACTTATTTTATTTGTAGAGTTGTGTTGTGATATCTTCCCGTGAGTCCCTGATCTTGATCGTACACATTTGCGTGCATGATTAGTGTACGATTGAATCGGGGGCGTCACAAGTTGGTATCAGAGCCGACTGCCTGTAGGAATCCCCCTTCCACACTCCTTGGCCGAAGTTGAGTCTAGACTTTACAAAACTTTTACTGACATGGCTGTGCGGCCCATGGGCCCACGTCGCCATCGGGTGGTATTAGGATCTTTTATTCCTCGTCTATACTCTGGGACTCTGAACTCTCTTCTACTCGGGTTAAACGATTTTTTCTAAAATCTGACTTTAGGTTCTCGAAAATACTTTCTCCCGGAGAGCTCCTTTAGTCCGGATGATCACCGGCTACACCAGAAGATTCCGAAGATACTCTCTGATGTTCTCTCGAGACTTGTGCCCATCACTTTGGCTATTCCTGACCACCGATAAATCCGTATGGATAACTACTTACAATTGCCATTCTTACGATCATCCCTCATTGATCTTGTTATTACAAGATGCCCCGAAATTCTCTCTAATGTTCCGAGAATCCTTTTGTGCCTACTGCCTTGCAGTTCTTTGCCACATGAATACCCCTTCGAATAAATCCTCGCACTTGTCGAGTATCCGCTCATCCCCAGTTGTTCATGTGTTTCACAAAAGTCTTCGAAATAATATTCGATCTTCCGAAAATCCTTTGGGGCCTTTGGCTCTTGAAATTCTTGCTTGCTTGCATTATGGATAATCCCATAAGTCTCGTAGTCCTATTGACCTTCCTTGTCATTACCATTTTGAGTCTGTTGACTCAATATGTTTGCGAATACACGCAATCATCATTGATCCTTATAAATTACTTTTCCGGCTGAGCTGCCATTCTTTTTACTGGAATTGGTTATCGGCCAACCCAATTGTCTTTGATTGTACCCTACGGCTATTCAACTTATCCACCCCTAATCAGAGCATTGCTTCTGATCCCTTGATTTGGAAATCATAAATCCTTTGCATTTGACAATTGAGTTAGTCAGTTGTTTCTATAATCTGCTTCCTCTAGTTGAGTACCGATGCTCATGTCAGATCCCTTGTGGACCACCAGATCCTTTGTTGGATTTTATCTGACAACGCCCTTCATATTCAATAAACTTGTGAGCCTTTTCTCGGATACATAATGCCTTGGTAAATTGTATCGTCTGCTTTCTCAACCATGCTCTGCCTTCGAGCTTGAGTTAATTACTTCTAAAAGATTCTGGTATAGGATTCTAAGATGCCCCGATGGGTTGAACCTATGCCTTCCTTAATTTGTGTGACCTCGAAATTTATGCGGGTTATACCCTACTGACGCTTCGTCAGATAACTTTTCAACACTACAACTTCGAAAAGGGGAGGTAAATGTAAGGTTATGCATTGAAGAAGTGGGAGTCGACCTTGAACTTTGTGTTCATGCCCATGGACACGATGTAGATCTTATCGTTAAAGCTTCTCTTAAATTAATTACTCCCTTGGTATAAGTTCATATTATATCTGGAATCTGGCCTTTTTCAATCATGGTTTCGACCATGTTCTCTTTTAGGTACCATTTCTCGTGCAAGTTTAAGCACTTGTCTTCTATAGAGCAATACCCCAGTCCAACCTCTACTTTGATCTGTCGTCGAGTATTACCCCCTGGTATCTCGAGGATACCACGGGATACATAACTTCTTATGAGTTCTTCATCAACTAATATTCTTGCCGATTCCATTTTTCCAACGGGTTCTCAGTTGTTAGAACCCCTCAAGGACACCGACAACTGAATTGAGTCCGCACTACGATTCAACAACTCTTCAGTAAGCTTCTATAAGTACGAGTTTGTACCCGATCACGCCATTCCTAGCCTGTTTGGCTATATCATTGTCGTGACGATTCTAACTGTGCTACCTGGTCCTTATTCTCGGAGCACCAATTTTCGACGATGAACTAACCTTACGTCGATCCTCATCACCATATCATTTCGCCTTGAACAACAAGCTTGGTTTCGAGTTTGTGTCGTACCCTTGGTTCCAATAACCTTTCACTTCATCATTACTTGACTTGATGTCGTCACCGATCGATTACATCTTCATGAACTCTCGCGACAAAGGTGTCGTGATCATCAACATTCTGAGCTCATCCAGGATATCAATTGAATTCATGATGAGAAATACCATCCTTGCCCTAGATGAATTGTATTATCATTGACCACTTTATTGCCTTCCCACCAACACAAGCTTGTTCATGCTTGGTGTAATACCTTGAGTTCCTTGCTACCCAGCATTTGATCTTCCTTACCTCGGGAGTATTACCATCTTTTATGTCAAGAAGGTCGTGAGGATTACTCCACCTCTTAAGAATTCTTGGTATGGTGATACTTCTCACCCTCACCATTCTTTCTTGGTACCCGTGTTATTTCTAACCGGAATACCGACAATTGAACTATGAGGTGTGAATTCAAAACTTCTAGCAACCCTATTGCTTTGAAGTAATGGTCGAGTTTCATTCTAATTCTTTTGTTCGTCAAGTCACCACTCTAACATTGATCGTGCGACCCAACCCATATTCGGGTGCACCTTTCAACCAATGTTTAATTGAGTATGTTTCCTCGAGCATACATCATTATACCATTTGATCTGACAAATGTTATCTCCTTGTTCACATAATTGTGGAAATCCATCTTGTCGGAAATCTCGATGGATTATCGCCGAGCCCATCAGCCACCTCCTCATCCTCAACTTGCTTTAATGATGAACTATTGTTTCAGGAACCCGCTCCCATAGTTCATTTCCCGAGAATCTTGCAATGCCATTTCAATGATTTGTGTTGCGCCTTTTCTTCTCGGACATCCTGAGTCTGAGGCATCATGACACCAATTGGATCTGGATCTCGGTCAGATATAATGGTTGGGACAACTTTCCAGGAGTTATGTTGTTTGTCCTTTGATGACCCGGTAACATGATGTCATGCCTAGCACCTCCCCCCTGGCTGGAGGACCTATCATAATGATTTCTTTTGCAAGGATAACCATTCCTCCTGGAGGAAGTAGTAGGACTTATTTTATAAGTTACTCCTGATGGATCATTGGTGTATCCGAAGTCGGGCCCTTGATTGAAACACCATATCATTGCTACCTGAAGCATGTCTGTGGTACTCCGTTCATCACCAAGAACATTTGAAGCACAATGCTAAATTTCTCTTTATCAATTATCCAAACACCGTTGTATGGGTAATGTCATGAAATTTTTCTCCCCTTACCTAAAATGGTTTTCTACCTACTATCCTGTCATGGATATCATCTGCTTGTCCTTGAGAAGGATATACCCTCGAAATATGTGTTTAAACATATTTTCCATTCCATTGTTCTATTTGATCTGATGATCACCTTTTCCTTTCCATTGTTTTGTTTAACCTTTCTTGTGGTCTATATGATCTAAGCAGTAATGTTCTCCTGCTTATGTAAACAACTCGGTGTACAACTCTGTCAGCAAGACCCTGTTACTATTGTTGAAAACATTCCGGTAACCACCGATGGATGAGAACTTTGCCTATTGGCCCGCCTCGTTCAACGAGCAGGAAAATGGTTCTCTTCGTCCCTCGCCCTTGGTATCGATGTTGTTGCTGACATATCTGACAGGCTACCCTTTGACACACCTTACTATCATGACCGTGCAAAATGTCGTCCCCCTTCCTACTTTCAACCACATGGTGGGCCCATAACCCACAGTTCCACAGGATCGAAACCTGACTCTCCTATACACCCTGTTACCAAAGTTATTCCTAGAGCTTAACGTCGTATGTAATTTGCGAGCCACCTTCCTAGTGATCAATTCTGGTATCGGACACAATACTTATTCCCGTTGCTCTGAACCCCATTCACACTCTGTTTCAGGCAATGAACGATTGCCTATCCGCTTGAAACTTCTTATTGCACCGTCTTACTTTGCTCTCGATGTGTTTCATTTGTTCAACTCGAGAGATACTCGTATGTTCATACTTGGGTAACCCCTAAAAGATTTTCCCTTGTAACATCCTATCGTTGTAGAGCTGCCCCTTACCTATTCGTAAGTACGATGGAGATCCCGAAGAAAGGATGACAAATTGATCATGGTGACTTGAAGCAGTGAAATGAAGACTTCAACGAAAGGGATCAACCTCTTCGAAAGGGCAGCCAAGACCGAGGAGACTCGTTAGGTTTTCGCTACCAACACCTTCGCCCCTTACTCCACCGCTTAAATCTCGGGACGAGATTTCTTGTAGTGGAGGAGAATTGTGACGCCCGGGTAATTAAGCTACAGTGACCCTCTGCTAATGATGCCACGTCACCTCGTTTATAGTTGCTAATCTCGAGTTAGTTCGAAACCAATTCAAATTCAAATTCAAAAAAATAGGCAAACAATAAAAGCTTTCAAATATTAAAACTAAAATGTTCGGAGTGAACCAAATATTGCATAGATAATTATGGGGGAAAAACCACACATGCATAAAATGTTTAAATAATATGAGATGGGTAAAACAGCAGCAAAACAATTATTTTAAATGCTTTTAAATACTAAACAAATGTTAATCTAGTTTATATAATCACCAAACTTTTTGGAGTAGGTGGCCTATGTTGTTATGCTAATTTAGGAGTAGGAGTTATATTTTTGTAAAGCTGTTTCGCTAACTAAAATGAATAAAATAGAAAAGGGAAAATAATAAAAACAGAAGAAAACAAAAGAAATTAAAAGCCCCCCCCCTCACTGGGCCTCGGCCCAGCTGGCCATCCAACTGGGCCAACCCACCTAGCCCAGCCGGCCCACCCCCGGCTATAACCCCCCCCCCCCCACTACCAGAAACCCTAACCCGATTCCCCCACTCTCCCCACGATTCCTCCCCCCCCCACGAAAATATCCCCCTCTCCCCCGACTAGATCGGGATCGAGGGAGGAGGACCTCGCCGCCGCCCGGAGCCACCCCTCCGTCGCTGCCGTCCTCCTCATCTCCGCCTCGCCATTCGCCGCCCTCCGCCTCAACCTCCCCCGCGCGTCTCCCTCGCCCCTCCCCGATCTAGATCGAGGGAGACGGCGCCTCGGCCCCGCCGCCTCACCCCTGCGCCCGATGCAAGACGGCGTCGGCGCCGCCCCTCCCGGCCTCCTCCCGCAGCCCCGTCTCCTCTCCCTCGTGGCCCGAAGCCTACTCAACACCGTCGACGTCGCCGCCACCACACCGACGCCACCCGGAGCTCCTCCGCCTCGACTCCGTCGACGTCGTCCCCGTCTTCCGCCCCGAGCCCACTGCCCCGTCCCCTACTTCCCCCCATGAGCTCCCTCCTCTCCCTTCTCCGTCACCGGCGCCGTATTCCCCCCATTACGCCGTTGCCGCCCCGCCGTGGGCCGCACACGCCGGCCGTGCCCTGGCCGTGCGCGCGCACGCGCCCCGCGCTCACCGTGGCCCTCGCGCCCGTGGCCGCGCCCTCTCCCCCCCCACCCGCGCTCCCGCGTCGTCGGCAACTCCGGACGCCGTTGGTTGCGGCTGCCCCAGCGCGCGCCCTCGAAGCCTCCGCCCGCACGCTACCTGCGGTGGCCGCCGCCGTCCGCCGTTCCGCTTCCTCCCCCCATGCGGCACCGCCCGAGTCGATCCCGCCGTCTGTCCACGCTGCCAAGCGTCGCCGCTCCCCGGTGGCCTCGCCTTGCCTCGCCTTCCCGGTCGGGCTCGGCCCCGCGCGGGTGCGCCCGAACTGCACCGGGGCGCCCGCACGGCCCGCATAGGCCTTTGGCCCACTGACATGGGGGCCCCAGCCCAGAACGTTTTGTAAAAAAAAGGGAATTAAAAATAATATATAAAATAAATAAAATAAATAAATAGATAATAATAATTAATTAATTAATTAATTAAGGAATTAATTAAGTTAATTAATCATAATTACACTTAACCTAACTAACTAATTAGTTTAATTAAACAGTAGTTAGATTAGTTAAGCACTAATTAGACTAAACAGTCAATGACTAGTGGGACCCACACGTCAGTTGACCAGTCACATCTCTGTTGACTGCTGACGTCATGCTGACGTCAGCAACACTGTTTTGGATAATGTTGAATTTAAATAAATAATTAAAATCAGAAAATGATTAAATCTTTAGAAAATCATATCTTTTAATCCGTAACTCGGATGAAAATACTTTCTACATGAAAGTTGATCAGAACGACGAGACGAATCCGGATACGCAACCCGTTCGTCCGCCACACACCCCTAACCTATCGAACTCGCAACTTTCCCCCTCCGGCTCCTCTGCCCGAAAACACGAAACACCGGGAATACTTTCCCGGATGTTTTCCCCCCCTTCACCGGTATCACCTACTACCGCGTTAGGGCACACCAAACACCGCGTATTGCCTTGTTATATTTTGTGATGCTTTGTTTGCTCTGTATTCATTATTTCTTCCCCCTCTTCTCTCCGGTAGACTACGAGACCGACGCTGCTGCTGACCAGTTCGACTACGGAGTTGACGACCCCTCTCTCTTGCCAGAGCAACCAGGCAAGCCCCCCCCTTGATCACCAGATATCGCCTATTCTTCTCTATACTGCTTCCATTAGAGTAGTGTAGCATGTTACTGCTTTCGTTAATCCTATTCTGATGCATAGCCTGACATTGTCGCTACATTTGTTGATACCTTACCTGCAATCCTAAATGCTTAGTATAGGATGCTAGTTTATCATCATTGGCCCTACATTCTTGTCAGTCTGCCTTGCTATACTATCAGGCCGTGATCACTTGGGAGGTGATCACGGGTATATACTATACATACATACATACTATACAGATGGTGACTAAAGTCGGGTCAGCTCATTGAGTACCCGCAGGTGATTCTGACGATGGGGGCTGAAGGGGCAGGTGGCTCCATCCAGGTAGTGGTGGGCCTGAGTTCCCGACGGCCCCCGACTGTTACTTTGTGGCGAAGCGGCAGGGCAGGTTGAGACCACCTAGGAGACAGGTGGGCCTGGCCCTGTTCGGCGTTCGCGGATACTTAACACGCTTAACGAGATCTTGGTATTTGATCTGAGTCGGCTACGAGCCTATACGCACTAACCATCTACGCGGGAGTAGTTATGGGTATCCCGACGTCGTGGTATCAGCCGAAGCCCTTCAGACGTCAGCGACGGAGCGGCGCGTGCCGGATTGGAACGTAAGCCTGCTCTTGTATTAAGGGGGCTAGTTCTGCTTTCGGCCGCGTACGCAACATGCAGGTGTGCTATGGGCGATGGGCCCAGACCCCTGTGCGCTTAGGTTTAGACCGGCGTGCTGGCCTCTCTGTTGAGCCTAGGTGGGGCTGCGACGTGTTGATCTTCCGCGGCCGGGCATGACCCAGGAAAGTGTGTCCGGCCAAATGGGATCAAGCGTGTTGGGTTATGTGGTGCACCCCTGCAGGGAAGTTAATCTATTCGAATAGCCGTGATCTTCGGTAACAGGACGACTTGGAGTTGTACCTTGACCTTATGACAACTAGAACCGGATACTTAATAAAACACACCCTTCCAAGTGCCAGATACAACCGGTGGTCGCTCTACCTCAGGGATATCAGGAGGGGATCGCCGGGTAGGATTATGCTATGAGATGCTATTTGGAGTTGCTACTTGGAGGACTTCAATCTACTCTCTTCTACATGCTGCAAGACGGAGGCTGCCAGAAGCGTAGTCTTCGACAGGATTAGCTATCCCCCTCTTATTCTGGCATTCTGCAGTTCAGTCCACTGATATGGCCTCCTTACACATATACCCATGCATATGTAGTGTAGCTCCTTGCTTGCGAGTACTTTGGATGAGTACTCACGGTTGCTTTCTCCCTCTTTTCCCCTTTCCCTTCTACCTGGTTGTCGCAACCAGATGCTGGAGCCCTGGAGCCAGACGCCACCGCCGACGACGACCCCTACTACACCGGAGGTGCCTACTACTACGTGCTGCCCGCTGATGACGACCAGGAGTAGTTTGGAGGATCCCAGGCAGGAGGCCTGCGCCTCTTTCGATCTGTATCCCAGTTTGTGCTAGCCTTCTTAAGGCAAACTTGTTTAACTTATGTCTGTACTCAGATATTGTTGCTTCCGCTGACTCGTCTATGATCGAGCACTTGTATTCGAGCCCTCGAGGCCCCTGGCTTGTATTATGATGCTTGTATGACTTATTTTATTTGTAGAGTTGTGTTGTGATATCTTCCCGTGAGTCCCTGATCTTGATCGTACACATTTGCGTGCATGATTAGTGTACGATTGAATCGGGGGCGTCACATTTATTCCCTAGACTATAAGTACCCCTCCACCTAGCTCATTTATAGGATAGCAAAGTATCGGATAGACAAAGAGAGAGCTTTGCTCATCTTCCTCCTCATGGAGATCAAGACCTCCTAGGAGAAGAATCCTTGTGGATTATCAAGCCCCCCATCTAGGGAAGGATCCCCATCATAGGATCATCAAGACCTCTCTCCTCATAGGATTGGGATGAACTAGTACCTTGTATCTTTCCTTTGTTGTCCCTTGATCATTGTGACCTCTTGGGTGTTCTTGGATCTAGCATATGTGTGATTGGATCTAGTCAATTTGAGTGTTTCCCCTCTCTTGTGTTCTTCGTGTTCTTCGTGTTCTTGGGGATTTCCCCTCCAATTCGTGAAAGATCTCCACATTGGGTTCCCCCTTACAACATCTTGGTATCATGAGCCATGATTTCTCAAGAAATTGGAGCCCCCCTCTTTGTTTTCTAGCCTAATTTTGTGTGTTCTTCCCCAATTTCGAAAATTCCCCACCAAAAATAGCCCCCACTTGTTTTTTGTGATTTATTGGTTTGATGAGGTTTTGTTGGATTTGATCCATGGATTTGCTTGGTTTTAAGTGGATCTAGCCTTCCCCCATCCATCTCCACCTTTTCCTCCATGAAATCCACCAATTTCTTCCATCTTCCCATGAATTTTCGCCCAATCCCGTGACCCCCGGGCACCCGGACCTCACACCCCGGGCACCCGGACCCCCCCCCCCCCCCCCCCCCCCCGCGCATCCCCGCTGACCCACCCCACCCCCCCGGGTGCCCGCACCTCGAGCCCCGGGCACCCGCACCCCCAGGCTGTTTGCCCCTGACCACCCCGGGTGCCCGCACCTTCCACCCCCGAGCACCCCCCCCCCCAATTCAGCGCAACACCAAACACCGTTTCGGCCATAACTTTCACTCCCGGAGGCCGATTTTGACATTCTTTAGCTCGTTGAGTAGCTATTGACATCCCCCATCCACCTAGATAGGTTCCAACACCATTTGACTCCATCAAAAATTTGCCATTTTGGCATTTTTGCATAGGCCATCCACCATGTCATCCGCCATACCACCATCGCTTTCCGCAACTTAACCCATTTTGCTCCATTTAGCATTTGTGGTTGCTTGAGTGGTGACTTGAGTCTCCTAAGGTGTTTCAGCTACTTAGGGACGGTTTCTTCATCATCAACCACCATCACCACGTCCGCATTGCTAACTTCGGAACCTCCAACGCTTTCCGCTACCACCATTTGACATTTTCCTTGAGATTTTGAGTTTGCGGGATTTTTCCATTTCCTAGGGTGTTTCGGCTAACTAGGAATGGTTCGACATCAACAACACCGCCACTCACCTTTGACAAGGACTCGACATTGAGCACTTCACCATTTTGACAACCTAACCATAAGCAAGGACGGTAACCTCTATATCATCTTGGTATCGTGGTATCCCATCATTGTACATTCTTGCCATTACATTGTTAACCCCTTAGCCCATTTTGCGTCACTTGCCTATCGAGACTAGCCATTTGAGTATTGCCGGCAACGTTACTTGTGCACATTAGTGATCCATACCTTCCATTGCATACATACCATATCATATTGGTATCATCTTGATATCATAATATCATCCCTTGTGTCACAAGATCGTTCCCGCATATACACAATTGCTATCTTGGTTT
The DNA here is from genome assembly GCF_018294505.1 of Triticum aestivum. Taxonomy (NCBI): domain Eukaryota; kingdom Viridiplantae; phylum Streptophyta; class Magnoliopsida; order Poales; family Poaceae; genus Triticum; species Triticum aestivum. The sequence goes on along the minus strand of NC_057810.1, from coordinate 531,969,088 downwards.
ATGCATTTCGCATAAGTGGCCATATCAAAAAAGAAAGAAAGAGAATAAGCTTTTAAGCAAAAAGAGAGCAAAGAGCTTGTGAGCAAGAGCCATAGCATCATACCACATTGTACATAAGATTTTCATATCCGATCATCTTGGATCATCTAGAGAAGAACACCGGGAACGTCATACACATAGCATACTTGGGAAGAAAGCTCATACATTTTGCATCTTATAGGTTGTGCACAAGTGTCGTATCCGCCTATTGAGCAATCGTGCTAGCGTCTCTCTTGAGTTGTGCAACACGAGCGTTTTCCGTGGATTCCACATTTTGTGCTCATTCCTTCGTTGCACAACCCCATTTATCTATCCGTGTGTGTGTTTTCGTGTGCCACCCATTGCTATTGGTCTACTTGTTTCACTTGCGAATTTGTGAATCTTTTTCAATATTATTGACTCTTGCTAACATTTTGCATCAAATTTTTGTGCCACTATCCTCACCGAGCTCCACCATAAGCCTTACTTGTGTACGTGTGAGAATTGTCAAGATCCAGTACCAATTGTGCTATTTCCTTGATACATTATTGAGTTATTGAGTGATCATCGATCCATCTTCAACATTGGAAAGGTACATTTGGTCTAGTTCTTTCCTTTCTTCCACTCACATTTGCTCGAGTCTTGTGATGGATAGGCAAGGCATTTCACCTCCGGTCTTCCACGACAACGGCGACGTGAACAACTACATCAACAAGACGCCCATCTTCGGACTACAACGAGCAATGCGAGGCATTGAGCGACTCACTGTCGACATTCACCAACGGGAAGCACGGGCAAGGGACTACATCAACACCAAGTTGGACGCACAATTGGATGACATCCAACACGTGTGGGCCAACTAGAAGGCTTCTTCCTCTTCATCATCTTCAAGGCGGAGACGCTCGAGTCACAAGTCTTCGGAACGGCCATAAGATGCAAGTACCATGCGACACCATTAAGAAAACCTTCATGAGCACAAGAGAAGACCACGAGACGAGCACCAACAAGACGGAGCTACGACTACTACCACCACTTCGGCATCTTCGCCAAGTGTTATCAAGGCATCTTCACCTTTGGACGTATGGCATCTTCTCCTACCTCCGACGAGTACGCCTACATCGGCCTTCATCTACGGCGACGGTGACAAGATGATCGAGCATGGGATTTTCCATTCGGTCATGGAGAAGAGCGATGATGTGCCATCTTCGGCCTTCATCCATGGAGACGATGACGAGATGGTTGAGCATGGGATTTTCCCTTCGACCACGGTGACGTATGATGGCTTGAGTGACTTGTGCCACCATATTGAGAGTGAGAGAGTGACTTCACCACTAGCCCCATATATGATGAGTTGCCACAATTCCCATGTGAGGAGAGCCACCACCACCACTTGAGTGATTTGAGTGACTCCACCATATGTGACATTGAGTGCACCTACCTTGAGGGAGTGAGTGAGCCACCACCACATAGAGAGAGTGAGGTAGTTGATAGGGCATGTGAGGCCATTTCGATTTCTAACAACTTAACCTCTACCTCTATTGTGTCTTCTCATTTGGTGCTAGGTCCCATATATGATAAAACGCGCCGATTCGCGACGACTTTGTCCTTCCTTTGGACAAGACGATGACCATGGTGGAATATGATGCACCCCCAAATGGTTCCATCAAGATGAAGATGATGACCACCATTTGGTCTTTGCAACCTCACCTACACCACTTGAGTGGAATGAACAAGGTAACATAGGTGAAGGTGATGCTCTAGTCCCACTAGTGGACATTCTTGACTTTAATTGCTTGCATGATGTTGATCCACTATTACCATGCTTCATGCTAGTTCGACTTCCCCATGTGATGATTTACCCATTTATGATGAGTTTGATGATTGCCATGTGGAGTCTATTAGTTGTGATTCCATGTTACATAGGATTTCTTGTGATAATTCTCTCGGTCACATCAAGTTTGACAATCTGCTTGACTTGTCATATGCTATGCATGAGATTAACAATATGTCATATTTACAATCTCTTCATAGTGACTATGCATATGCCATTAAAATAAACCCAATTTGCACATGTGGCATAGATGACAAGCCCATAGTTATTGGCATTTTTTTCTTGTGATGATATTGATATGCTCCCTTTGCATCATTTATCTCATATGCCATGCCATGACCACCTAGCTTCGGATATGCATTGTTTGCCATGTTGTCAATATTCTCCATATTATGCTTCCGCTATTGCTCATGAGGAGACCCCCATAGTTTCCTCATACCCATATTTTGCTACATACTATCCATTGCATGATCCCACTACTTGTGTGCACAATATGCTCCCCATGAATGAAAATGATATTGATGTGCCATATACTTGCATTCTCAATTTGTGTCCCCATCGTGTCATACATAACAACTATTCTTTCATGATGGATGACATGTTCTTATACCATGCATCAAATTTCTTTGAGCGATGCTTACCTTGTGCTAACTCGCACAAGCACATACACATCATGATAGATGATGTGTACATTTACCACGCACACACTTTCTTTGGTTTGTGTCTCTTTTGTGTAGGTACCCATGAATACTTGTCAACCTCGCAATCCCATGAGTTGACAAAACGAGCTCTAGAGAGCAATGATGATTTGGGATCCCGTGGATTATCCTTACCACCATTCCCTTCGCGCAAAGACTTCGCGCATCTCTTCTACATGGCTCGCACATGGTTATGGGTTATCGTCCATTACATATTATATGCCCATCTTGCCATGTTCACTTTGCATTATATGCTCATTCCTATGCCTTTGTCATGCATTTGTGACCCATCCTTTGCATTACACATGATGATTGACTCTACTACGCGTATGTGTATTTGCAAGCTTGGTGGAGATATTGCTTGTTATTGCCATGTTTGCTATGTGCCACACGCCTATGATGATACTATGATCTTGCTTTGTGTTCGTGCTTGCGATATGTCATGTGCATTGTCTATGCCTATTATTTGCTCACATGACATGATTTCCATGATTTCCTCTAGTGGGTTGCATCTTCGCTCCACTAGTTTGTGCGACATGATTTCTATGCTTGCTTCATGTAGTGCACCATCCATGATACATACTTGCTCATATCACATGTCTGGTTGCACCAATGTCATCATTTTACATATGCCATGTCCTTTTTCTTGTCACTTGCTCCACTTGATTGCCTCACACATGATGAATAATTGCTCGTTCCATTGTGTTGAGTGCCACACTATTTTCACTACACCATATGCACATTATGCTTGTATTGTCTTGCACTTGACCCATGTGTTTAGACATGGCCTTTCATTTGGTGTTGTGAATGACTCTTATGCCTACCATAGACCGTTCATTGAGAGTCTTATGCATGCTTGCTATGATCTTGAGGTTGATGCTTGTTCTCTTGTCAACCATTTTAGCATCTTTACCTCACATTTACATGCTTGTTTCCATGATGTCCTTGATTGTGCTCAAGTTATGTGCTCACATGACATGCCACACTCCCTTGTCTCACCATATGTTATGCTTGATGACAACACTTGTTGGGTGAATCACCTCTTGAATGCTCGGTTTTCCTTTAATGCCAACCACATTTGTTTTTCCAAGTGCTTGTTATCTTTGCTCCTTTTGAAGGAATTACAAGACGGTGCGACATTGGAGAGTGACCATTTCGAGCTTCAACATGATAAGTGCTTGGTGGTCGTCCACTTCTATACGGCGACACCGTCTCCTTCCCATGGTGATGACGATCACAATCCGTGGACGGATCTCTCCCAAGGGGGGGAGATGATGCGGAGCATCCCTCTACCATCACAGTGGGCGTCGCACCACCACCGCAAGGACGGAGAAGACCGATGACAAGTGCACACGCACGTGCCACCGAAACCGAGGTTGACTCCTTCCTCTTCAAACTCCATTAGAATTCACATGAGAGTCGGATCCTACGTCAAATGGAAACGTTATGCATTCTTAGGTACTTTGGAGATCGTCACGAGAAAGCATGGAGGGATCACCAAGTTCACCGGAGGCCTGCGGAGGAGGAGAAGGGAGAATGACGCGCGAAAAGAGAGAAGAAGGAGGAGCCCTGGACACTCGGGTGCCCGGGCACTTTGGCCCCGGAGGCCCGGCCCCTCCCCTGGCGCCGCTCCCAGCCGGCCCCGGGTGCCCGGCCATGGAGGGCCCGGGTGCCCGCACCACCCCGGGCGCTGCCCCCAGCCAACCCCGGGTGCCCGGCCTTGGCCCCTGGGTACCCGGCCTCCTGCGCCCTACCGCCCTCCGGGTGTCTGGCCTCAGAGCCCCGGGTGCCCGGCCCCTTGTCCCAGCCTTGGCGCCACCCCGGGTGCCTGGCCACCCTTCATCTGCGCCCCTGTACAGACCGGGTGCCCGGCCCTTTCGCCCCCGGGTGCCCGGCCGAACATGGGTGTTGGTCCCTGACCGGTCCGGGTGCCCGGACCACTCCGAGGGCCTGCGTGCCTTTTTGGGCTTTTGCCCTTGTATCCCTCTCCCCCTCTTATTTCGTCCCTAGACTATAAGTACCCCCCCCCACCTAGCTCATTTAGAGGATAGCAAGGTATTGGATAGAAAAGAGAGAGCTTTGCTCATCTTCCTCCTCATGGAGATCAAGACCTCCTAGGAGAAGAATCCTTGTGGATTATCAAGCCCCCCATCTAGGGAAGGATCCCCATCATAGGATCATCAAGACCTCTCTCCTCATAGGATTGGGATGAACTAGTACCTTGTATCTTTCCTTTGTTGTCCTTGGATCATCGTGACCTCTTGGGTGTTCTTGGATCTAGCATATGTGTGGTTGGATCTAGTCAATTTGAGTGTTTCCCCTCTCTTGTGTTCTTCGTGTTCTTCGTGTTCTTGGGGATTTCCCCTTCAATTCGTGAAAGATCTCCACATAGGGTTCCACCCTACAACATCTAGACAAGATCAAGTGCCCCAACAACTACCTCTCAGGACTTACCAAGTATGAACTCACCAGTTCAATGATACGTCTCCGACGTATCTATAATTTTTGATTGTTCCATGCTATTATATTACCCGTTTTGGATGTTTATGAGCTTTACTTTACACTTTTATATCATTTTTGGGACTAACATACTAACCGGAGCCCAGCCCGATTTGCTGTTTTTTTTTTATTTCAGTGTTTCGAAGAAAACGAATATCAAACGGAGTCCAGACGGAATGAAACCTTCGGGAGCGATCTTTTTGGAACAAACGTAATCCAGGAGACTTGGAGTGGACGTCAAGTAGCAAACGAGGCGGCAACGAGGGTGCCCGGCGCGCCCTAGGGGGTGGACACGCCCCCACCCTTGTGGGCCCCTCGTGGCTCAACCGACCTACTTCTTCCTCCTATATATATTCGCGTACCCTGAGAACATCCAGGAGCACCATGAAAAACTATTTCCACCACCGCAACCTTTTGTATCCGTGAGATCCCATCTTGGAGCCTTCGCCAGCACTCCGCCGGAGGGGGAATTGACCACAGGGGGCCTCTACATCATCTCCAAGGCCTCTCTGATGAGTTGTGAGTAGTTCACCACATACCTTCGAGTCCATAGTTATTAGCTAGTTGGCTTCTTCTCTCTCTTTGAATCTCAATACAAAGTTCCCCTCGATTGTAACGCCCCGAATTCGTTGCGCCAGGTGTCCGCCAGTTATTTGCCATAGTTGCCTTGTCATTTGCTTGCGTGTTGCATTTTATCATGTCATCATGTGCATCTCATTTTTCATACGTGTTTGTCTCATGCATCCGAGCATTTTCCCCGTTGTCCGTTTTGCAATCCGGCACTCATATGTCCTCCGGCGTCCCCCTTTTGCCTCTTTTCGTGTGCGGGTATTAAACTTTCTCGGAATGGACCGAGGTTTGCCAAGCGGCCTAGGTATAGCACCGGTAGACTGCCTGTCAAGTTTCGTGCCATTTGGAGGTCGTTTGATACTCCAACGGTTAACAGGGGAACCGTTAAAACCTCTTTTGTCTTGCAGCCCAACACCCCTCCAAAGTGGCCCAAAACCCATCCTAACCCCCTCCATGCTCTCGGTCATTCGATCACGATCGTGTGGGCGAAAACCGCTCCTCATTTGGACTCTCCTAGCTCCCAGAATCTATAAATTAGCCCCTCCCCCCGAATTTCGCGGATGAATTCTCCCCCCAAACCCTAAATTTCCCCTCCGCCGCCTCCGGACGCGTCCGCGACGGCCGGACACGTCCGCCCGCCCCCGCCCGGCCAACCGCAGTGCGACATGTGTCATCTCCACCACCGTTTCCCACCACGCGCCGCCGCGGGCCCAGGTCCGGCCCGCGGGGCGCGATCCGCCGCCGCCGCCGACCGCGCGAGCCCCGTGCCCGAGCCCCGCCGCCGAGTCGCCATCGCCACCATCGATCTCCGCCTCCGCCGGCCTCCACATCGCCGCCCGCGCTGCCTAGGCCGCCGCCGCGCCGCCTGGCCGCGCCTGGCCCGGCGCCCCGCGCCGCCGCTCGCCCCGAGCTCCGCCTGGCCGCCCCGCCGCCGTCCTCCTCGACCGGTGCCACCCTGCCATCGCCCTGGCCTTCCCCAGCTCTGGCCGTCCTCGGGAATCGCGCCCCGATCTAGATCTGGAAACCCCAAGGTTGACTTTGTTTTTTTGCCTGTCCCTGAGATTTTGACATTATCATGTCATAACTCTGCATCCGTAGCTCCGTTTTGTGTGTGTTATATGTCAAACTGTTCGTTGTGAGATGCTATTCAATTCATTCCATTGTGTCATGTTCATTTGAGTGCATCTTGATGCCTGAATCATCATTGCAAGAGTGCTATATGATGTTAATCTGCTGAAACTGTTATAACTTGGTATTTGTCATTTTTGTTGCATTTGATGTGTGCATCCTATGAGCTTGATGTCTACATGTGTTTTGTTCTACATCATGCTATCTTCATAGTGGTTCCATCCATGTATTTTTGTGGGTCTTGTAGTGAGTGCATCGAGCTCATGAAGTAGGGTACTTGCTGTTTCTGTTTTGCTAGGCTGAATCTGTTATTTCGTGATGCTATGTAAACCTGCTGCTACTAGTCATTCTATGCATAATCTCGAGATGCTCACTAAGGATGTTTTGTTGTACATGTCATGCTCTATCCATACAGGCCCCTGGTTGCATTTATAGCCTGCTAACGTGCTAAATAATGTTGCTTTCAGCCTGTTAACATTAAGTTCAGGTTTGCCATGAGCTTTGCTAGTGATCCATGCACCCTATGAACTTGATCTTGCCATGCTTAGCTTCATAAACATGTATTCTTATTGTTGGTTGCCTTGACATGCCATGTATTGCCCTGTGGTGAGTGGTTCAATCTCACCAACATGCCTACTTATTGTTGTTCCTGCCATGTTCGAATCTGTCATATAACTTGCTACGTTTACATGGGTGCCATCATATCTTATGATCCTTTTTGGCTCATGGCCAGTAAGGGACTTTTGTTATATGCAATTAGTGGATTCATGCCATGCCTTTGTTTGCCATTTTAAGTTTCTGTAACATGTCGTTTGATAGCTCTAAACATTGCAACCTGATGTTATTTCTGCTAAGCCTGTAAACTGTTATTATTTGCAATCTTTCCATGTCCTTTTGAGCATGTTCTAGTAGTTTCTGGAGATAGCTCAGTGTTCATGTTTTATCATGCTTTACCTGTACTTCATGCCCATGCCTCTTGTCTCATGTTGAGGTGTTGTAGCGTATTGTTTTGATGCTTGCTAGATGCCTAGTTGCTGTTTTGGACAGCTTGTCCTTTAAACTTGTATAGAGTGCATGTGTTGAACCGTTACCCCGTTTTGAGTGTGCTCTATATGAAACTTGCTTAGAATTGCATGTAGTATCATATTATCATGTTGCATCCTTGTTTTGAGGTGTTTGCTTGATGTTTGGATGCATTTTGCATCAATGCCATGTTTATCTTGTTTTGCTCATATCTTCTAGGCCGTAGCTCCGAATTAAATGAACTTTATATGTAACTTGACTAGAATCTCGTGTAGATCCTCTTGGTGATCTTTAAATTGCTGTTTAACAACTTGAACATAAGGTTTATTCAGATCTGGACCTATTTCGAAATTTGCATATGAGGACTTACCGGAATTGTTATATGTTGCTTTCAGCCTCATTTAAACTTGCTTTGATGTGTTGTTCTTGTTTGCATCATCTCTTGCCATGAGTAGCTTCATGTAGCCGGACAGGCATCATACTTGATTGTGCATCATGCCATGTTTATGTGTGGTGTGTTTACCATGTTGTGTGCTTCTTCTCGATAGTTCCCGTTTCGTTGCGGTCGTGAGGATTCGTTCGTCTACGCTTGGTTTGTCTTCGTGGCTTCATCTTCTTCGTGGACTCGTTCTTTTTCCTTGTGGGATTTCAGGCAAGATGACCGCTACCTTGGATCTCACTACTATCATTGCTATGCTAGTTGGTTTGTTTTATCGCTTTGCCCCGCTACCTATCTCTTGTTGATCAAGCCACCCAAATTGCCATGTCAGCATCTAACCTTTTTCACCCTTCCTAGCAAACCGTTGTTTGGCTATGTTACCGCTTTGCTCAGCCCCTCTTATAGTGTTGTTAGTTGCAGGTGAAGTTGAAGATTGCTCCATGATGGACAGGATTTTGGTTGGGATATCACAATATCTCTTATTTAATTAATGCATCTATATACTTGGTAAAGGGTAGAAGACTCGGCCTTATGCCCGGTGTTTTGTTCCACTCTTGCCGCCCTAGTTTCTGTCATACCGGTGTTATGTTCCCGGATTTTGCGTTCCTTACGCGGTTGGGTGATTTATGGGACCCCCCTTGACAGTTCGCTTTGAACAAAACTCCTCCAGCAAGGCCCAACTTTGGTTTTACCATTTGCCTCACCTAGCCTTTTTTCCCTTGGGTTTCCGGAGCCCGAGGGTCATCTTTATTTTAGCCCCCCCGGGCCAGTGCTTCTCTAAGTGTTGGTCTGAAACGAGCAACCTGCGGGGCCCCCTCGGGGAAACTCGAGGTCTAGTTTTACTCGTAGCTTGACTTATCCGGTGTTGCCCTGAGAACGAGATATGTGCAGCTCCTATCGGGATTGTCGGCGCATCGGGCGGCTTTGCTGGTCTTATTTTACCATTGTCGAAATGTCTTGTAAACCGGGATTCCGAGACTGATCGGGTCTTCCTGGGAGAAGGTATATCCTTCGTTGATCGCGAGAGCTTATCATGGGCTAAGTTGGGACACCCCTGCAGGGTATAAACTTTCGAGAGCCGTGCCCGCGGTTATGTGGCAGATGGGAATTTGTTAATGTCCGGTTGTAGATAACTTGACACCAGATCCGAATTAAAATGCATCAACCGCGTGTGTAGTCGTGATGGTCTCTTCTCGGCGGAGTCCGGAAAGTGAACACAGTTTTTGGGTTATGTTTGACGTAAGTAGGAGTTCAGGATCACTTCTTGATCATTGCTAGCTTCACAACCGTAACGTTTGCTCTCTTCTCGCTCTTATTTGCGTATGTTAGCCACCATATATGCTTAGTCGCTGCTGCAACCTCACCACTTTACCCCTTCCTTTCCCTTTAAGCTTTGCTAGTCTTGATACCCATGGTAATAGGATTGCTGAGTCCTCGTGGCTCACAGATTACTACAACAACAGTTGCAGGTATAGGTTATGCGATGTTCATGATGCGAGAGCTTTGTTTGCTTGTTTTTGGAGTTCTTCTTCTGCTTCTTCTTCGATCAGGGGATAGGTTCCAGGTCGGCAGCCTGGGCTAGCAGGGTGGATGTCGTTTGAGTTTCCGTTTGTGTTTCATCCGTAGTCGGATGGTGCTCTTATGTAAGATGATGTGTATTCATGTGGCATTGTATGCCTTATGTATGTATCCCTATCTATTATGTAATGTTGATGTCATGATATCCACCTTGCAAAAGCGTTTCAATATGCGAGTCTATCCTTGGTGGGACCTTGGAGTTCCTTTTGGATAGGGTCACATATTGGGCGTGACATCGATCTTCTTGGAGATCTATTCGATGTAACTCTTTTTGCGGTGTGTTTGCCGAGATCCGATGAATTGTGGGTTTATGATTAAGTTTATCTATGAGAAATAATTGAATCTTCTCTAAATTCTTTTATGTATGATTGGTTATCTTTGCAAGTCTCTTCGAATTATTAGTTTGGTTTGGCCTACTAGATTGATCTTTCTTGCAATAGGAGAAGTGCTTAGCTTTGGGTTCAATCTTGCGGTGTTCTTTCCTAGTGACAGCAGGGGCAGCAAGGCACGTATTGTATTGTTGCCATCGAGGATAAAAAGATGGGGTTTATATCATATTGCTTGAGTTTATCCCTCTACATCATGTCATCTTTCTTAATGCGTTACTCTGTTCTTATGAACTTAATACTCTAGATGCAGGCAGGAATCGGTCAATGTGTGGAGTAATAGTAGTAGATGCAGAATCGTTTCGATCTACTTGTTGCGGACGTGATGCCTATATACATGATCATGCCTAGATATTCTCATAACTATGCACTTTTCTATCAATGGCTCGACAGTAATTTGTTGACCCACCGTAATACTTATGCTATCTTTAGAGAAGACACTAGTGAAACCTATGGCCCCCGGGTCTATCTTTTATCATATAAGTTTCCCATCTACTTTTATTTGCATCTTTTCCAATCTATATCATAAAAATACCAAGAATATTTATCTTATTTTATTATCTCTATCAGATCTCACTTTCGCAAGTTATCGTGAAGGGCTTGAAAACCCCTTTATCGCGTTGGTTGCGAGGTTCTTGTTTGTTTGTGTAGGTACTAGGGACTTTTGAGGAGCCTCCTACTGGATTGATACCTTGGTTCTCAAAAACTGAGGGAAATACTTACGCTACTTTGCTGCATCGCCCTTTCCTCTTGAAAGGAAAAACCAACGCATGCTCAAGAGGTGCAAGAAGGATTTCTGGCGCCGTTGCCAGGGAGGTCTTCGCTCAAGTCAACCAAGTACCCATCACAAACTCATCTCCCTCGCATTACATTATTTGCCATTTGCCTCCCGTTTTCTTCTCCCCCACTTCACCCTTGCCGTTTTATTTGCCCTCTCTTTCCCTTTCACCTCTCCTTTTTTTTGCTTGCCTCTTGTGTGCCTATTTGCCCTTATGGCTTTGCCTAAGAATGCTGATCTTCATCTTAGAAGGTTGGAAGAGATTGAATTAAATATTAGAAGCTTTATGACTTTACAATTTGAGCATAACAATTTCTTTAGAAAAGAGCTTAAAGAACAAAAATGCTTTATGGAGTACATGAACAAAGAGCTTGATGATATGTCTAAGGAATTTTATGGTTTGAGTTCTCAGATTACTCGTCTTGAAAAGTCAATAGCCCAAATTTCTGATAAGCAAGCCACCTTGGTCAATAAGATGACTGCCAAACCAGAAGGGTTAGGTGAAAATAATGATGAAGATCTAAAAGTTATTGATGTGTCCCCTATTAAATCTTTGTTTTTCAATATGAATCTTGATAATGATGGGACTGGAGATGAGTCAACTTTAGTTAAAAGGCGTCCCAATGATTTGGAGTTTTTAGATCTTGATGTTAAATTTGGTAAAAGTGGGATTGGAGAGGTCAAAACTTTACATAGCAATGAGCCCAGTATTATGGATTTCAAGGAATTTAATTATGATAATTGTTCTTTAACAGATTGTATTTCCTTGTTGCAATCCGTCTTGAATTCTCCACATGCGTATAGTCAAAATAAAGCTTTTACCAAACATATTGTTGATGCTTTGATGCAATCTTATGAGGAAAAACTTGAGTTGGAAGTTTCTATACCTAGAAAACTTTATGCTGAGTGGGAACCTACTATAAAAATTAAAATTAAAGATCATGAATGCTATGCTCTACGTGATTTGGGTGCTAGTGTTTCCACGATTCTGAAAACTTTATGTGATGTGCTAGGTTTCCATGATTTTGATGATTGCTCTTTAAACTTGCACCTTGCGGATTCCACCATTAAGAAACCTATGGGGAGGATCAATGATGTTCTTATTGTTGCAAATAGGAATTATGTTCCCGTAGATTTTATCGTTCTTGATATAGATTGCAATCTTTCATGTCCTATTATTCTTGGTAGACCTTTTCTTAGAACGATTGGTGCAACTATTGATATGAAGGAAGGGAATATTAGATTCCAATTTCCATTAAGGAAAGGCATGTAACACTTCCCTAGAAAGAAAGACAAATTACCCTATGAATCTATCACGTGTGCCACTTATGAATTGAATGCCAAAGATGGCAATACTTAGATCTATTCTCGCTTTTAAGCCTAGCCAGGGGCGTTAAACGATAGCTCTTGTTGGGAGGCAACCCAATTTTATTCTTGTTCCTTGCTTTTTTCTTCTGTTTAGTAATAAATAATTCATCTAGCTTCTGTTTAGATGTGTTTTTATGTTTTAATTAGTGTTTGTGCCAAGTAGAACCTATAGGATAACCTACGGTAATAGTTAATTTGATTCTGCTGAAAAACAGAAACTTTTGCATGCACAAGAATAATTTTAATAAATCACAGAAACGTTATTTTGTGTCGATTCTTTTTGAAGTAGATCAATAGACAAATTTCCCAGGACTTCCTATTTTGGTAGGATTTTTAGAGTTCCATATGTATTCGAAAGTTACAGATTTCTACAGACTGTTCTGTTTTTGACAGATTCTGTTTTTCGTGTATTGTTTGCTTATTTTGATGCATCTATGGCTAGTATCGGGGGGTATGAACCATAGAGAAGTTGCAATACAGTAGGTTTAACACCAATATAAATAAAGAATGAGTTTATTACAGTACCTTATGTGGTGGTTTTTCTTTTTTGCACTAACGGAGCTTATGAGATTTCCTGTTGAGTTTTGTGTTATGAAGTTTTCAAGTTTTGGGTAAATATTTGATGGACTATGGAATAAGGAGTGGCAAGAGCCTAAGCTTGGGGATTCCCATGACACCCCAAGATAATCCAAGGACAACCAAAAGCCTAAGCTTGTGGATGCCCCGGAAGGCATCCCCTCTTTCGTCTTCGTTTATCGGTAACTTTACTTGGAGCTATATTTTTATTCATCACATGATATGTGTTTTCCTTGGAGCGTCTTGTATGATATGAGTCTTTACTTTTTAATTTACCACAATCATCCTTGCTGTACACACCTTTTGGGAGAGACCCACTTGATTTGGAATTTATTAGAGTATTCTATGTGCTTCACTTATATCTTTTGAGCTAGATAATTTTGCTCTAGTGCTTCACTTATACTTTTTAGAGCACGGCAGTGGCTTTATTTTGTAGAAATTGTTGATCTCTTATGCTTCACTTATATCATTTTGAGAGTCTTTTAGAACATCATGGTATTTTCTATGGTTATAAAATTAGTCCTAGAATGATGGGGATCTAAGTTGGGTATAATAAAAACTATCATAGAAAGTGAATTGGATGCTATGATCAATTTGATGCTTGATAATTGTTTTGAGATATAGAGGTAGTAATATTAGAGTCATGCTAGTTGGACAATTGTGAATTTAAAGAATACTTGTGTTGAAGTTGGCAAGTCCCGTAGCATGCACGTATGCTAAAAGTTGTGTAACAAATTTGTTGCATGGGATGCTCCTTTGATTGCCTTCCTTATGAGTGGAGGTCGGCATCGCCCGATGGTTAACTCCTACCAACCCTTCCCCTAGGAGCATGCGTAGTAGTACTTTGCTTCGAGGGCTAATAAAACTTTTGCAATACGTATATGAGTTCTTTATGACTAATGTGAGTTCATGGACTATACGCACTCTTACCTTTCCATCATTGCTAGCCTCTTCGGTACCGTGCATTGCCCTTTCTCACCTTGAGTGTTGGTGCAAACTTCGCCGGTGCATCCAAACCCCGTGATACGATACGCTCTATCACACATAAACCTCCTTATATCTTCCTCAAAACAGCCACCATACCTACCTATTATGGCATTTCCATAGCCATTCCGAGATATATTGCCATGCAACTTTCCACCGTTTCGTTCATCATGACGCGTTTCATCATTGTCATATTACCTTGCATGATCATGTAGTTGACATCATATTTGTGGCAAGACTACCTTCATAATTTTTCATACATGTCACTCTTAATTCATTGCCCATCACGGTACACCGCCGGAGGCATTCATATAAAGTCATATCTTGTTTTAGTTTCGAGTTGTAATTCATGAGTTGTAAAAAAATAGAAGTGTGATGATCATCATTCTTTTGTTGAGCTTTCGTACACTTATAGCTCTAGTGCATCCGTTGCATGGCAATCTGTACTCACTCACATTGATATCTATTGATGGGCATCTCCATAGCCCGTTGATACGCCTAGTTGATGTGAGACTATCTTCCTCCTTTTTGTCTTCTCCACAACCACCACTCTATTCCACTTATAGTGCTCTGTCCATGGATCATGCTCATATATTGCATGAAATTTGAAAAAGTTTGAGAATACTAAAGTATGAAACAATTGCTTGGCTTGTCATCGGGGTTGTGCATGATTAAATATTTTGTGTGATGAAGATAGAGCATAGCCAGACTATATGATTTTGTAGGGATAGCTTTCTTTGGCCACGTTATTTTGAGAAGACATGATTGCTTTGTTAGTATGCTTGAAGTATTATTGTTTTTATGCCAATATTAAACTTTTGTCTTGAATCTTTTGGATTTGAACATTCATGCCACAATAAAGAAAATTACTTGGATAAATATGTTAGGTAGCATGCCACATCAAAATTCTGTTTTTATCATTACCTACTCGAGGACGAGTAGGAATTAAGCTTGGGGATGCTTGATATGTCTCCAACGTATCTATAATTTTTGATAGTTCCATGCTATTATATTATCTGTTTTGGATGTTTAATGGGATTTAATATGCTCTTTTATATAATTTTTGGGACTAACCTATTAACAAAGGGCCCAGTTCCAGTTTCTGTTTTTTTGCCTATTTTAGAGTTTTGCAGAAAATGAATACCAAACGGAGTCCAAACAAAATGAAACCTTCGCGGTGATCTTTCTTGGACCAAAAGCAAACCAGAAGACTTCGAGATGAAGTCGGAAATGCAATGAGGCGGCCACGAGGTAGGAGGGCGCGCCCCCCACCCTCATGGGCCCCTCGTAGCTCCTCTGACCTAGTTCCTTCGCCTATATATACTCTTATACCCTAAAAACATCAGGAAGAGCCACGAAATCACTTTTCCACCGCTGCAACCTTCTGTACCCATGAGATCCCATCTTGGGGCCTTTTCCGGTGATCTAACGGAGGGGGATTCGATCACGGAGGGCTTCTACATCAACACCATTGCCTCTCCGATGAAGCGTGAGTAGTTTACCACCGACCTTTGGGTCCATAGTTATTGGCTAGATGGATTCTTCTCTCTCTTTGATTCTCAATACCAAGTTCTCCTCGATGTTCTTGGAGATGTATTTGATGTAATATTCTTTTGCGGTGTGTTTGCAGAGATCTGATGAATTGTGGATTTATGATCAAGATTATCTATGAATATTATTTGGTTCTTCTCTGAATTCTTATATGCATGATTTGATATCTTTGCAAGTCTCTTCGAAATATCGGTTTAGTTTGGCCTACTAGTTTGATCTTTCTTGCAATGGGAGAAGTGCTTAGCTTTGGGTTCAATCTTGCGGTGTCCTTTCCCAGTGACAGTAGGGGCAGCAAGGCATGTATTGTATTGTTGCCATCGAGGATAACAAGATGGAGTTTTCATCATATTGCTTGAGTTAATTCCTCTACATCATGTCATCTTGCTTAATGTGTTACTCCATTCTTTATGAACTTAATACTCTAGATGCATGCTAGATAGCGGTCGATGTGTGGAGTAATAGTAGTAGATGCAAGCAGGAGTCGGTCTACTTGACATGGACGTGATGCCTATGTTCATGATCATTGCCTTAGATGTCATCATAATTATGTGCTTTTCTATCAATTGCTTGGCAGTAATTTGTTCACCCACCGTAATATATGCTATCTCGAGAGAAGCCACTAGTGAAACCTATGGCCCCGGGTGTCTTTTCCATATTATTGAATCTTGTTTACATCTTGCTAGTTTCCGATCTATTGTTTTGCAATCTTTACTTTCCAATCTATCCAACCAAAAATAACAAAAATGTTTACTTTACCGTTTATCTATATCTATTAGATCTCACTTTTGCGAGTGACCGTGAAGGGATTGACAACCCCTTTATGGCGTTGGTTGCAAGTTCTTGATTGTTTGTGCATGTATTCGGTGACTTGTGCGTCGTCTCCTACTGGATGGATACCTTGGTTCTTAAAACTAAGGGAAATACATACGCTACTTTGCTGCATCACCCTTTCCTCTTCAAGGGAAAATCAACACAAGCTCAAACGGTTGGCTCCAGCAGACGAGGTAGTCGGCGGTTGTTCTTCTAGAGCGAGCAGGGACAACGGGGAACTAAGTGGGCGCATGGGTGAGGTCGACCATGGTGATGCGGGCGCATAGCGAGGTGGATCTGGATGCGAGGGAGAGAGGGGAGAGAGAGTGGATGGATCTGGGAGAAATATCTGGGGGGGGAGGCCTTGGTGGAGGCCTTATCGTCTCCGGGCATCACCGGCAAGGTGGTCGGGGGCAGCCATGCCCGTGTAGCGACCTGAGACCGATGATTAGGAAGGAGGGGAGAGCAATCGGGGGGCTTGGTGGCCAGTTGGGCCAGCCCAGGGGAGGGGTTTTCTTTTGTTTTATCTGTTTTGTTGTTTTTCTTTTTTTTATAGTTTTAGTTTTCTATTATTTTTGAATAGCAATTAGCTTTATAAAATATAGGAACAACACCTAAATTGGTTTTAGTAATTATACCACTGCCACATTTAGTTTGAGGTTCAAATAAATTAGTCTATATGTTTATAATTTAAAAAGCATTTAATGATTATTTTTAGCCACTGTTATATTCACAAAAGAGCATTAAAATACTTTACAATAGTGTTGGGACACCACCATAATTAGTTATGAAATATTTGCCACACTTTGAACATTTTATTTTGCGTGTTTGAGAAATTTGAATTCTGGGCTTTAATTTGAATTTGAGTTTGAATTAAGATTTGGATCAAGCAAGGATTAGCAACAGTAATGTGATGATGTGGCCTCATTAACATGGAATTACTGTAGCTTAATTATCCGGGCGTGACATTGTGTTTGCAATGCTCGTGGATGTTTTTGTAATCTCACCTTGTTTGTGCTCGTTCTGCCTTTGTCAACTTCGTCATAGGCCGCGAAGTTTCCCGAGGAGTGGTAGTGGTTGTTCTAGCTAGTCATGGCTGCAACTTCAAAATAATAACAAGTTTGTACACTCCCTTGGTACACTAATTGGACGGCAAATCTGAAGAACCCAAAAATTATACACAAGATAAGTGAAAGCTTTATGTTTGCATTCAAGTTCAACAATAACACTGGACAATTATGGTACGCTACAATTTACATTCATGATTAGATTCTTTCTTCCTAGAATGTAATCAGATTTGTCTTTCTGATAATTGCAACTATGTTCATCATATGTTCACTCATGTTACCATACAACTAAAGGGCCACTTCATTTTAATTATGATGTAGAAACCTAAGAAAGTGATAAACAAGCAACGAAATTGTATATACTATAAATACTGGCAATGGAAACTAGCAAGTCCTTTTAGCATTAGGAACACTACATTTGAGTTTGTTTTACGCTCTTCCTTTACCTAAGACCAAACGGTAAAAATGCAACGAACTATTTGTAATTAATATCAAACTTCAAGTAAGATCACTGCGATTGTTATTCTTTAAAAATGAGGTTGTACCATATTTGGGGTAAACGACACACAAATTTCTTTAAAAAGTATTTGTGTAATGCCATTGAATTGCTTTGCGGCACACAAATTTCATGGTATTAAGATTGTCCCTGAGAACATGTTTTTTATTTGCTCTTCACATTATGATTCTATACATTGCCAAAGTGGTTAATCCCTCAAGTTCTAATATAACAATTTAACATGAATATTAGACACACACACTAGCCATGATGAACCCTACCGATGAACCCTAGTGATAAAAAAAGTGAAGGGGATGAACTCACCAAGGGACGGAGATGGAGGTGATGAACCCTAGCAGTCCGTCGTGTCCCTTGCCGTCGTCGCCGTCGAAGAAACCCTATCTTAAAACAAAATGAACTCCAATCAAATTGTAGGGAAACGAGTGACGAGAGGGGGAGAGAGAGGAAGATTACCTAACCACCGGAACCAGCCGGAATCGCAGCGGCGACGACGAGCGGGGAGAGAGTGAAAGGAAGGGGAACGAGAGAGAGGGAGTGTGGCAAGGGTACCGTTGCCCCCTTGTTTTGACCCCCACAGCCTCCTAATACTTGGGCTAGGCCCAATACAAATTTTGAATTAATATTGATTTAAAATCATTAGTATTTCCTTTTAAAATGATATAAATTTGATAAAACTAAACTACAATATACTATAAAAAAGATACCACCTAAAATAATAAATAATAATAAATGGTATTGTCAAACTACATATTTCAGGTATCAAACTAAAAAGAAAAAAAACCTAAAATTGAAGTCTCAAAGTGCATTTTTTTATAAAAATGTCACTATTTCCACTTAAAATAATATAAATTTGATAAAAGTAAACTACAATATACTATAAAAATATCACCACTTAAAATAATAAAAACAAAATATTCAGAAGTGTCAAACTACATATTTGAAGTCTCAAACTAAAAATAAAAAGAAGTAAAATTAAAGTCTCAAAGTACATATTTAAAAAATATTCAGTACTTCCATTTAAAATAATATAGTTTTGATAAAGGTAAACTACAATATACTATAAAAAAGAGCACGACCTAAAATAATAAAAAGGAAATTATATGGAAGTGTCAAATTACATATTTGAAGTCCCAAACTATATATTTCAAGTCTCAAACTAAAAAAAGAATTAAAATTGCAGTCTCGTAGTACATATTTTAAAAAAATGTCAGTATTCCCATTTAAAATAATACACATTTGATAAAAGTAAACTACAATATAGTATAAAAAAGATCACCACCTAAATTAATAAGAAGGAAAATATTGGAAAGTGTCAAACTAAATATTTAAAGTCTCAAGCTATATATTACAGGTCTCAAACTAAAAAAAAATTGTGTCTAACACTTTTTCCACTAGTGGATCAAGGCAAAACTTCTGCCTCGAGTAGTTGTTGTTGTTGTGTGGTTGCTGTCTATTTTGGTGGTGCCTGCCCGGCTGACGGGACGTAAGACTACAATTCTCTCCAAGTATCTAGCTGGATTATTATATATGGTGTGTATGTTGTTTACCGTCGAAAGTTCTATTCTGCTCCCGAGCTCAAATGCACTCGCATGAACAGTAAAATCGAAAAAAGTAAGAAAATTTACAAAAATCTGAATCTTGTTTGTGGTAAACTTTGACAAATGTTTTTTATGCTTGCAAAATTTCAGCACGAAATGACATTCGTGGAAGGCGTGGCGAAAAAAAAAACAAAATCGGCACTCCAAAATGTGTTCAAAACTAGCATTTTTGGAACATCGATTTTGTTTGTTTTTTTGTCACGACTTCTACGAATGTTATTTTCTACTGAAAGTTTGCAAGCATGCAAATTTTTTTCAAAGTTCACCGTTAAAAAAATTCAGAATTTTTTGAATTTATTTACTATTTTTCCTGATTTTACTGTTCACGAGGAAGCATTTGAGCTCGGGAGCATATACTCCGTGTCCGTTTACCGTTTATTATTAACCAACGCAAGTGAACGTTGTCTTGGAGCGCTTGCAACAAACTTCATTAGGGCATCTACAACGCCGGCGCTAAGACCAGACGCTAGGTTCCAATTCCTGGCCTTTTCGTTAAAATCCCGATCGATCCCAGGATTCTGGCTGGCATCGATGCCAAGCCTGTCGTCGGGCGCCTGGTTTCTTTTCTTCTCGCGTTGGCCTTTCTCACGAGGGCAACAGATCCTTAACCGATCACGGTAGCGCTCAAATAGGCGCCCGTGCGTTGCCCCAACAGACTCCTTCATCAATGATTCTCCCTTAATTAATTTTTTTATGTTCTAAGCGCCCAAACAAGTGCCCGTCCATTGTAAATGCCCTTAGAGCAGGGAGAAGTAAGTATGTGCCAGTTCATGGATTCATCATCATGTGCGACAGGAGCTGTTCTGCGTAATGAAGGGGGTCACTTCACTGCTGCATCAACGAGGTTTATACCATACGTACCGGATGCGGAAGCCCCGATGCTGAGAATTATTTTGTTTTCAATGTCACCACAATAATGGAGTGTTTTCAGACTTCAAAAGGCTTTGGCATGGTTAAATTCTGCTGGTGCAAAAGGGAGGCAAATGAAGTTGTGGGAAGGAGTGTTATACATCTAAATCTCCATCTTTTGGGACTACTCAGCTCCCGATTTTATCTCATCTTTGATTGTAAACGATGTCGCCGTCTTTTGATGAATAAAATCTCATTCCCGTCAAAAAAAATTGCCATGGTTGACTCAGTTTATGCATAAGAACATCCAAAATGTATACTCCATTATGGGCAACGTAGGACAAATGTTCGTAATGATTTTTCTGTGTCATTTTGTTCTATGTGAGCACTTCAATCATAGGGTTTTCCTTTGGCCATGTTTCCAAGACATCTGGAATGCACAGGCAGAAACAAATGACCTATTTACATGCTGAACGTAGACCTCCTGACGGAAGGATAACTGAATGGCCAACACTTAATCAGTGCCATAGACCGAAAAAAATCAGTGGCACATAAGACTTTTGTTTTTGAGAAACTGAAACGACTCGCCTATAATATAACAATATTGGGGAAACACATGCAGCTGAACCTATTACGGACTACTACGGTACACTACGTCGCCACATCACACTGGATAGACTTGCGAGAAAGCGGCAGCGCGACGTGCACCGCCCACAACATCTAAGCCCAGTAGTAGATCCGACGGGTTAAATTACATGACTCGTCCTTACTCCTTAATGGCATGCACTAGCTAGCTGTCCGAGTACATATATGAAGGTGCTGCAGCTTAACCCTCCGGCCGCCGCGGCCATCGTCGCCTACTGCGCCGGCGCGAGCAGCTGCTGCTACGCCGCCCCCGCCTCCGCGTGGATGAAGCAGAGCACATGGTGCACCGCCGCCGCGATGTCGTCCGCCGTCGTCAGGCCGCATCCCTCCTCCACCTGCGGCGCGCGCACACACACACGCACAGGTTAGTCAACAAACTGAATTCACGTATAAAAGAAAATTTAGCTACCGGAGAAGGCAGATGCATGTGCAAAGGCCGGTCAGGGAATCAGGGAACCTCTGCTACTACAACTGCTCCGTAGTAGAATACAGATCAGATTCCACATGTGAACAGTGCCACCCTCACTCCTACTACTACGGCGAAAAATAGCACGAGGGAGCAGAGACACGGTACACTGTCTAGCCACACCAGCCACATCGCTAGATAGCCTTTTTTGCCCATTTATCGATGCCAATCTCAATATCAGTTGAGGAAAAGAGATTCGCCCTGGCAGTGCTCGACTGACAAATCTAGGAGGCAATACTTTTTCATGAGGTGTCACACTACCAGCAACAGTGTCACACTGGTACTACAGTACGTGCTACTACTACTAGTAGCGCAGGCACGCTCCTAGGAGACATGACAGCATTGCTGAGTCCTTATTTTTAGCTGCATCTCACCGCGGCAGGGCCCAGAATAGCACTTCATTTTTCATTTTAAAAGAAAGAAAGAAAGAGCACAGGGAGCCTTTTTGTGCGGTAATACTGGGAAATCCGGTCAAAAGTAAGCGAACACGGGAGCACGGGGGAGGGGGAGGGGGAGCAGGAAAAGACTCAGGTGTCCACATGTGTGGTCAAGTTCACGGGATTCTGATCAAAGATTTGAAATATTTGATGCGCCGGCCTCGCCGATCAATAGTGCAGCAGTATTTGATCGATCGAGCTCGACGACTGCGCGCGTTGATGTGATGATGACACATCACACATGGATGTCTGGTCTATCCGTCCAAGCTGCACTGAAGGCAGGGGGATATCTGACATGTTTTTCTTTTTGAGATGCCAAAACAAACATGGCATTGCTGAGCGTGAAGCTGATTTCAATTCGAGCCACAGCTAGAATATCAAGCACAGGGTCTAGAGTGGACTTGCTAAATCGCCGGGTTAATTAATCAGATCTGCTTCCTGCGGCGCAGAGAATGACCTCATGATTCCCAAATGATGCGTGCGGACACACACAAACTACCCGATTGGGCCACTCGATCCGTGAGCCCGCTGCTATAGACTTCTAGCTGCGGCTCGACAGCATGGGGACGTGCTACGTTGGGACATGTGCACCAAACCTCGCAGGATTATGACTGAAATTCACTACTCCTAGTGTACCATACATTGGGTTTAAGAACCATTAGGTGCAGTACGTAACGCACGTGTACGTACCTTGAGGCTGAGGGAGTAGAGGAGCAGGGAGTCGAGCGCGGTGACGTTGAGGTGCAGCACGGTGAGACGGAGCGCCTGCAGGCCGGCGACCATGCGGAGCAGCTGGCCGGGCCGCCGCGGCGCCATGACGCGGAGGCTGGCGTGCGTCTCCACCAGGTTCACCTCGATGTCGGCCACCCCGGCGCGGCTCTCGTCCGCCGACAGCGTCGTGGCGTCGCGCGGCGACTGGCGCCACACGTACTGCGGGTACGTGAAGAACCCCGCGAACGGCGGCGCGTCGGACGCGCCGTCCGCCTCGGTGACGCTGCTGCTGCAGTTGCTCGTGGACTCCACGCAGGCGTTGCCACCGCTGGTGCTGGCGCGCGTCGGCATGGCCGCCGGCAGCGGCGTCGCGTCGCATCCTGCCTTGTGCTGCTGGTAGTGAGCCAGCGTCCGCTTCTGCGCTTCCAGCGACTGCAGCTGCTGCTCCAGCTCCTTGACGAAATCTATCGCCCCTCCGACGATCGATGCCTGGTCACCCTGCAAGGTTTTTTAAGGACAAAAGGCGAGCATTAACTCTGTCAGGGGAATAGTATACTCCATGGAACTCGTCGAACAATCAATGACTTCCTCCTCTGCGAGAACTAGAGACGAGTGAAACAATGATTTTGGAGGGAGACACATTAATGGCGTCCCGGAGTCCGGCCAAGAATGGATGCTTCTCCTCAACAAATACTCCTCGTAGGTAAAGACATTGGGCACGGGGAAAGGAGAGCTCATCAATAGTGATGGTGGGTCTCTTTCGGCCCAGAGAAACATTCTTTCTCTCTTTCATCATCCTCCCTCACAATCCCAAGTTGCTCCGGCATCCCTTTCTTCCTCTTTGACAAGCGAAGCGAGAGCACACGGATACAAAACACGAAAGGGAGAGGGAGAGAGAGACGTACCCTCTGGACGTAGGACTCTGGCATGAGGGAGCGGAGCACGACGAGGTACTCGTTCATCTGGCGCCGGCGGTTGCGCTCCACGGCGATGTGGGTCATGCGCTGGCATTCGGTCTCCTCCCTCGACTTGCAGCTCCTCGCCCGCCGACGCCGCTTCCTCCTCGGCGGCGCGGGCGACGACGTGGCCTGCTTCTCCAGGCACGGCGCCACGTCACCCGCGGCGGACAGCCCCGGCGCTCTGTCGGCCGCCTGCAGCGCAAGCGCCGGGCCATCGGCAATGCCGGTGCCGTCGTAGAAACCCGCGGCATTGTCGAAGAGGAAGCCTGCGGCGTTGAAGGTGCTGTAGACGAGCGCCGCATTGTCGACGCTGGAAGCGCACAGCGCGTCCACTAGTGCCATGGCCGACGGACGGACGGATGGCTGACTCGCTCCCTCGCTCGCTCGCTTGCTCTCGGCTCGTGGCCGTTTCTCGGTGTCGCGATGCTTTTGGCGACGACGGAGGGAAGTCGCGTACCACCACCGCTAGCTCTTATCCCGCTCCTTTGCTACTGCCGCTGCTGAC
This sequence comes from Triticum aestivum, assembly GCF_018294505.1. NCBI lineage: Eukaryota > Viridiplantae > Streptophyta > Magnoliopsida > Poales > Poaceae > Triticum > Triticum aestivum. The sequence continues at coordinate 531,945,097 of NC_057810.1, read as the reverse complement.
TTAGCTGTGGTACAACGTAGCAGTGAGTGATTCTGGGGATCTCTGAGGCTCTGAGGCGCTCGCGTTGGTGGGATGCGTATGTTTCTTTCTCTCCGGTGTGGTGGTCTACTGCCGGGGGTACTGCCGCCTACTGGGCTGGGGTATATGGGGGGAAAAGATAAGGTTTGGTTCGGGCACGCCAGCCAGCCAGCCTGCATTCGCGCGCTCGCGTAGCAGCAACAGTGGGAGAGGGCGCTCTGCTCCCAGTAGAGTAGGCATCAAATGATCAAAAGGCTGAGCTCTTTTGTAAGAGCATCTCCAACAGCCGCGCGCAAAAAACATATTTGCCGTGCGCGCTTCGGTTGGTTTAGCGCGGCCGCCATCGCTGGCTCCAGCAGCCGTGCTATAATGCAGCGCGCGCGCCGCTCCAGCAGAGCGTAAAAATACAGCGCGCGCCGCACAAACCACATATACATTTCAAAAAAGAGGAGCAAAAATGATCAAACAAACAAAATAAATCAACAATAAATAGTTTAATTTCGTTATCATTACAACTCAAACAAATAGTTCCTTAAAAAACTCAAACAGATAGTTTATCGTTCAGTACAACAAATAATGCAATAAACACAACAAATAGTTCATGAACAATACAATGTCGAATGCGGAAATCATCATGCTCTTTGTCGTCCATGTCATGCCCACCACTCTTCAATCAGATCATTCTGAAGTTTATTGTGCGTTGCGGGACGCCGAATGGCATGATAGGAGGCAATAAAATGGGCTACCCTTTCAGCCCTCCGTCGCACTCGCACGTGATGTCCCAAGAGCTCATACTATGAGTAGTCTAAATCTTGGCCACACTCATTCTCGATGATCATGTTGTGCATGATCACACAAGCGTGCATGATGTACCAAAGCATTTTTTATCCCAAAATCTAGCCGGTCCTCTCACAATAGCAAATTGGGCTTGCAAAATCCCAAATGCTCTCTCCACATCTTTTCTAGCCGCCGCCTGAGCATTGTGAAAATCAAGATTTTTCTTAACTTTCGGCTTTTTCAACGGCTTCACGAAGGTTTGCCACTTTGGATAGATGCCATCCGCTAGATAATAGCCATAGTTGTACGTACGGCCATTTGCTACGAACTGCACCGTGGCTGTCGTGGTTCTAAGTGTGACAGTAGAATGGGGGGTAGGTATGGAGAGGCAAGATCATAGCTATGGAGTAGTTGTATACGCAAGAGATTTACGAGTTCAGGCCCTTCTCGGAGGAAGTAATAGCCCTACGTCTCGGAGCCCGGAGGCGGTCAACTGGATTATATGCGTATGAGTTACAGGGGTGCGAACCCTTTACACTGAGGAGGGGGGTGGCTTATATAGAGTTCGCCAGACCCCTCCGGCCCTTAGTTATGCAGGGTTTAATGTACATTAAGACAGGGGGTTACTGGTAACGCCCACATAAAGTGCTATGAAGACTATTAAAGCTACTTAATGACAGACCGTTGCGTGCTGAGTGACTTTACGTCTCCTGGCCGTCGAGTGGTTAGCTTCATGGTCGAGTGGTTATCTTCATCGTCGAGTGTCCTTGAGTTCGTCGAGTGGAGTCCCTCTTGGTCGACTAGAAGGTAGCTTCTTCTAAAGATGTCCTTGGGTAGGGTATTTTAGACAGGTTCATGACCCTACCCTAGGTACATGACTTCATCATTAGCCCCCGAATGGATCGAGGTTTGAGTGAGGAAGGAGTTGATAATTTTTCCGACCTATTTTTCGTGTTTTGAGTATGTCATATTCTGGATCAATGACCTTTTTTTAGCGATGCATCAACTTTTCTTTCAGTCGCCTTGATCCATTCTTTTCCTCTGTCAAGTGAACTTTTGAACTTGGTGAACTTCCGAGCGACGGATCGTAGGAAATCTACCGTCTGACAAGTTGATCTGCTGTTAGCGGATTTTGGAGCGGGGTGGACCGCGGTACTCGGATGGGATAAGGCGTAGACGCCTCGATTTCCGCGCCGCCTTTTTCGCCACGTATCGCGCGCGCGACTGTTTCGGATTTGACAGGTCCGCCCGGGCCTACTTGTCAGCCACTCGGAAGCATCCCTATATAAGGTGTCGGGCGAGAGTTTTTGAACAGTGCCTCTCCATTCCCCTTTCTGCCTTCTTCACCCCCGCCTGCTGCGCCCGCTTTTGCCTCCGCCCATCCACTCCTCGCGCGCTTCGCCGGCGACGATGGTGAAGGAGAAGACGACGGCCTTGGAGCAAGCGAAGAAGGCGACGGCGACGGCGAAAGCGAAGGGAAGAGCAACCAGTCGGGGTGGATCTTCGTCGAGGTCTCGCCTGCCGCAAGGTTGGGTCCAAGGGGATTGGATCCGCTCGACCATTACCCAGGCGGATCTCAACGACCTGGCCAATGAGGGACTGATCTCTCACTGGTCAGCAAGGCTTCCGGGGACCGAGTGGCAACCGCAGCCACTGGAGGGTGAGTGCGTTCTCCTAGCCACTCATGTAGATCGTGGATTCTCCCTGCCACCGAGTCTTTTCTTCCGAGGGTTTCTAAACTTCTTTGGGCCGCAACTCCACCATTTCACTCCCAATTCCATTGCCTACCTTGTCGCCTTTGTGTCTCTGTGCGAAAACTTCCTGGGTTGTAGACCGCATTGGGGTCTCTTTAAGCACATATTCACTTGTCGCTCTCAGACGGTGAAAAAGGCGAGTCCGGATGACGATAGGACTAAAGTAATCCAGATGTGTGGGGGTCTTGGGATCCAAGTGAGGAGTAAGAGTGCTTTTCCAGCCATGACCCTTCCCGAGTCGGTTAGAGGGTGGCAGTCGACCTGGTTCTACTGCCAAGACGAGTCGACGCCGGGGCAGTCGACTGGTCTCCCTCCGTTCTCCATGGACCGAGTGAACAAGCCGTCTTCTCTGAAGGTGCTCCCGGAGGAGAAGGCTCAGGTAAAAATGTTGATGGAGCGTGTAGTCCAGCTCATTCGGGACGGAGTGACTGGCATGGACCTTCTGGAGGTTTTCCTTCGACGGCGTATTCAACCGCTCCAATACCGAGGCCACCCGATGTGGCTGTACTGCGGCACCGAAGATACCACTCGGGTCCATCCAGAGGCGGTCAATGACGCCACACTGGAGAGGTGGATGGCTGCCATCACAGGGAATAAAGATAACCCTCGAGGGGCTAGGAGGATCCCACCACTCGACCATTCCTACACACCGGACACGGTATGACCACTTATCCCCGGTTGTGATCTTGCTTTATTCATTCTGCTTCACTGCAAATTGGTCGATTGACCTTTGTCTTGTTTTGTTGTCCGTCAGGCCACCACTGAGTTGTACTCGATGCCCAATGGAGCGCAAGCGCCGACTGAGGAGGAGGAAGGAAGTGGGGGCGAAAGCCCGGAGGAGTGGGATTCGGATGCTGATGACGACGATGAAGACGATGACTCTGATGAGGAGGAAGAGGAGGAGGAGGAGGAAGTTGCACCTCCTCGTTTGGAAAGACGCTCAAAGCTTGCCCATGACCCTGCAGCCGAGCGTGGTAAGGGGGTTGCGCCCGTCGCGCAGTCGACCAAGCGTCCTCGGACGACTTCTCCAGCGCCGACTGAAAAAGCTCCGAAGCAATCTCGAGTGGCGCCGTTGAAGCCGACGAAGGTCTTGCCGAAGATGAAGATGGTGATCCCCACTATCTCAGGGTAATAGTGTAACTTGAGTTTCCTCGTTTCACATGAATTTATTCTTGGCCGATTCGTGAGCTGACCGACTGACTTCTGGAGCTGCAGTGTTGCTACTTCTGATACCTCGGCCAGGGCTGAAGATCACGAGATGGAAGATGCTGTCACTTCAAAACCTGGTATGACTTTTGTAGTTCTGTCTTCAGTCGGTTGGCTCTTTGTCTTTAATTTTGACTCTTTTCTGCAGCTCCATCTAACGTCGTTATTGACCTTCCCAACAACGATGACGAGGAACCACTGAGGCAGAGGAGGAACAGGAAGGCGTCTGCTGGCAAGGAGACTCAGGACGTGCCAGCACCCGAGACATTGGTCGTAGAGGGGGACAACGTCACTCGGCCTACCATATCTTTTGCGGTGCCACTGACGAGTGCTCGCCCTTTGTCGTCGAGTGCTGCTCAGCCTTCACTTTTCTCGACCCACCACATCCCAGAAGACCAAGCCAGTGCTGCTAAAGAAGCAATACGCCAGGCAGGGATCATGATGGAGCAAGTGAAGGCAATCTGAGACACCAGTCAGGCGGCTTATGACGCCAGTTCAGCCCTTCAGAGTAATGTTCAGGTCAGTCGATCACCGCCTGTTCTGTTAGGATATGATATCTTAAAATCCTTCTTTCTGAAAATTTCAGTATCTGTCGTACACCCACTGGGTGTGTTGATTGACTTTCCGGATTAGTGGGGGCACGCTGAGTGCACCCACTGGGTGTAGTCCCCGAGGCTATGGTCGACTGCTGGCAGTCGACCATAGTCTTTATGTCTTAAGCTTTTTCTTTATTCGATCAGGTCGAATGGGTTGATAAATCGGTGGGGGCACGCTGAGTGCACCCACTGGGTGTAGTCCTCGAGACTGTGGTCGAGTGCTGGCAGTCGACGATAGTCTGAAGATAACCTCTTTTTTTTGCTACTTGTTGGTCGACTGATCGACTCTAACTGATAGAACTAGTGGGGGAATGCTGAGTGCACCCACTGGGTGTAGTCCCCGAGACTATGGTCGAATGTTTATATTCGGCTGTAGTCTTAGAAATGATATGATTTTTCCTTAGTCACTCGGAAGTGAACTGTCTTTGACATTTGTTGATTGGTTCTTCGTAGAAATCTTGCGAGCTTGTGGCTCGTTACAATGAGTTGGAGAACAAGCAAATCCAGCTCGAGCTTGATCTGAAACTGGTCCAGGAGAACTTCACGAAGTCGAAGAGGAAGCAAAAGGTATGTTTGGTGAGAACCTCGACGACTGCTTTTTGCCTCTCGTCCGTTTCAGAGTCTGATCTCACTGTGACTTTGCAGACAAACTGAGGGATGCTCTGAAGAAGAAAGACCTTGACTTGGCTGAGATGTAGAAAGCGGCTTTAGAGAAGACCAAGCTCGCAGATGAGAAGCTGGCTTCAATCACCAAGCTTGAAGAGGAAAATACCAATCTGAAAGCTGCTCTTGATGCGGCCAACAAGGAGGTCAGTCGACTGAAGAGTGACAAGATTGCCTTGAGTGATAAGGCCAGTGAGTTGGTGGGAAAGAAGAATGATCTGGAGGCTTATCTGGGAGGACTCGCCAAAAAGCTATTCCTCATGCTTGAAGGTAATCTTTTGTATCAAATAGGCATTTTAACTATGATCTCTCCATCCAACTGCTGTCTTGACTCTGGGGTTGTGCTCAGAGAGTTCTGCCAGAACTTTGAAGAGGAGACTGGTCGACTGGAAATAAACCTGGATCCCATCAACTCTCCCGTGAAAGATGAAGTCACCATGAATGTGCTCCGACTCGAATCTCGCGTTGCTGCTGTTGTCGACTATCTCGCAAGGCTGAAGGTCGCAACTTCCCGCATCGACACAACACTCTGGCCAAGAGAGACGCTTCAGAACGACCTCGAGTCTCTGATGACTCGACTGAACGAGGTTCCAAGTCGAGTGCAAGAATGGAAGAAGTCTTCTGCTAGATGCGGCGCGGATGTTGCCCTGTCTCTGGCCCGTGTTCACTTCAAGGAGGCGCGAGAGGACAAGCTGGCAGACCTTAAGGTGGCTAATACCAAGAAGCATGATTTCCAATCTTTCATGGAGACCTTCATCGCCGCTGCCACTCGGATTGCAGATGGAATCAACCTGGATGAATTTGATGCACCTTCCAGCCCTCCGCAGGAGGGGTAAAAAACTTCTGTGCTTGATACTTGAAATTTGCCTCGGTATGCTGAGCGATTTTTGTAACCGATAAACCTTAACAGGCTTAGCGCCTGAGCACTTTTGGTTCCATTGGATGTTATCTGAACTTGGATTCGACGTTGAATATGTTTGCATTTGGTTTGAGGTGTCTTTTGCAGGCTAGGGCGAAGCGCTTGTTGCAATTGACTTGTTCCTCAACACACTTAGGCGAGCACTGGCCTGCAGCTAAGCCTCCGAGTGGGAGATCTGCTCTTCACTCGGTAGGATTTTCTAAAACTTAGACGAGCACTGGACTGCTGCTAAGCTCCCGAGTGGGAGGTCTGCTCTCCACTCGGTAGGATTTTCAAAAACTTAGGCAAGCACTGGACTGCAGCTAAGCTCCCGAGTGGGAGGTCTGCTCTCCACTCGGTAGGATTTTCAAAAACTTAGGCGAGCACTGGACTGCAGCTAAGCCCCCGAGTGGGAGGTCTGCTCTCCACTCGGTAGGATTTTCAAAAACTTAGGCGAGCACTGGGCTGCAGCTAAGCCCCCGAGTGGGAGCTCTGCTCTCCACTCGGTAGGATTTTCAAAAACTTAGGCGAGCACTGGGCTGCAGCTAAGCCCCCGAGTGGGAGGTCTGCTCTCCACTCGGTAGGATTTTCAAAAACTTAGGCGAGCACTGGGCTGCAGCTAAGCCCCCGAGTGGGAGGTCTGTTCTTCACTCGGTAGGATTTTCGTGGTGTACCTCTGGAGAAGGAGGTAACAGTCGACCTGCACCTCGTCCTCCTTGCAGAGTGTACGTTGTATTTGTGGCATAGCTCGGAAGGAGAGGGTAGCAGTCGACCTGCACCTCGTCCTCCTTGCAGAGCGCACATTGTATTTGTGGCGTAGCTCGGAAGGAGAGGGTAGCAGTCGACCTGCACCTCGTCCTCCGAGCAGAGCGTACGTTGTATTTGTGGTGTAGCTCGGAAGGAGAGGGTAGCAGTCGACCTGCACCTCGTCCTCCTTGCAGAGCGCACGTTGTATTTGTGGCGTAGCTCGGAAGGAGAGGGTAGCAGTCGACCTGCACCTCATCCTCCTTGCATAGCGCATGTTGTATTTGAACTTAGGTGAGCGCAATGCCGCAGCTAAGCCTCCGAGTGGAAGGCTGGCTTACCACTCGGGAGGATTTTGTTTAACTTAGGCGAGTACTTGGACTGCAGCTAAGCCTCTGAGTGGAAGGCTGGCTTACCACTCGGTAGGATTTTGTTTAACTTAGGCGAGTACTTGGACTGCAGCTAAGCCTCCGAGTGGAAGGCTGGCTTACCACTCGGTAGGATTTTGTTTAACTTAGGCGAGTACTTGGACTACAGCTAAGCCTCCGAGTGGAAGGCTGGCTTACCACTCGGTAGGATTTTGTTTAACTTAGGCGAGTACTTGGACTACAGCTAAGCCTCCGAGTGGAAGGCTGGCTTACCACTCGATAGGATTTTGTTTAACTTAGGCGAGTACTTGGACTGCAGCTAAGCCTCCGAGTGGAAGGCTGCTTACCACTCGGTAGGATTTTGTTTAACTTAGGCGAGTACTTGGACTGCAGCTAAGCCTCCGAGTGGAAGGCTGGCTTACCACTCGGTAGGATTTTGTTTAACTTAGGCGAGTACTTGGACTGCAGCTAAGCCTCCGAGTAGAAGGCTGGCTTACCACTCGGTAGGATTTTTTTTAAACTTAGGCGAAACGGATTCGCAGCTAAGCCCCCGAGTGGGAGGCTGGCTCACCACTCGGTAAGGATTTTTTTACAGACTTAGGCGAATCAGATTCGCAGCCAAGCCACCCACTGGGGATTGCTTTATGTAGACAAAAGTAATGACAATTACTGGGAAAAATTATAAAGCTCTTGTCTTTGATAAATAAACTACAAAAGTACTTTTATTACAACCCATCCGAGTGAATACTTAAGTATAAAAGGGGCGGAGAAGCTCCGTGTTCCAAGCTTGGGGCTCGTCGATCTGGTGCTCGACATTGTAAAGACGGTATGCTCCATTGTGGAGAACTTTGGTGACGATGAAGGGGCCTTCCCAAGAAGGAGCAAGCTTGTGTGGTTTCTACTGATCCACTCGGAGAACCAGATCTCCTTCCTGGAAGGCTCGACTCCTTACGTTTTTGGCCTGGAAGCGACGCAAGTCCTGTTGGTAAATGGTTGATCGGATCAAAGCCATCTCCCTTTCTTCCTCTAGAAGGTCGACTGCATCCTGCCGGGCTTGTTCTACTTTAGACTCAGTGTAAAGCTCGACCCGGGGAGCGTTGTGAAGTAGGTCGCTTGGCAAGACCGCTTCAGCTCCGTAGACCAAAAAGAACGGAGTTCTCCCAATCGACCGGTTAGGCATGGTCCTTAACCCCCAAAGCACAGACGGAAGCTCGTCGACCCATGCACCAGCCGCATGCTTGAGATCACGCATCAAACGGGGTTTCAACCCTTTGAGAATCAAGCCGTTGGCTGGTTCTGCCTGTCCATTCGACTGAGGATGAGCGACTGAAGCATAGTCGACTCGTGTGCCTTGAGATGTGCAGAAAGCTCTGAATTCTTCGGAATCGAAGTTTGACCCGTTGTCAGTGATGATGCTGTGCGGGACTCCATATCTGAATATCAATTCTCTGATGAAGCTGACAGCAGTACCGGCATCAAGGTTCTTGATGGGTTTAGCCTCAATCCACTTGGTGAACTTGTCGACTGCTACCAGCACATGGGTGAAACCGCTTCTGCCTGTTCTCAAGGGGCCAACCATATCCAACCGCCATACTGCGAAGGGCCAGACGAGTGGTATGGTCTTTAAAGCTGAGGCGGGCTTGTGTGACATATTGGAGTAAAATTGACATCCCTCACACTTGTCGACTATCTCCTTTGCCATTTCATTCGCTCTTGGCCAGTAAAATCCGGCTCGGTATGCTTTGGCCACGATGGTCCGAGAGGACGCATGATGGCCACAGGTCCCCGAGTGGATGTCGTCAAGGATTATTCGACCTTCTTCTGGCGTTATGCATTTCTGACCAACTCCAGTCGCGCTTTCTATGTACAGTTGTCCCCTTATCACGGTAAAGGCTTTAGATCGGCGGACGATCTGTCGAGCCTCTTCTTCGTCCTCTGGGAGCTCTTTCCTTAAGATATACGCGATATACGGTACTGTCCAATCAGGAGTGATCACCAATGCTTCCATGATCAGGTCGACCACCGCTGGAACTTCAACTTCAGTCGGATCTGTGATACTCTTAGGCTGCGGAGCTTCTTCGGTAAAAGGATCTTCTTGATTGATGGAGTATGGATATGCTCCAAGAACACATCACTGGGAATGGCTTCTCTCTTGGAACCTATCTTCGCCAAATCATCAGCCGCTTGATTCTTCAGTCGGGGTATATGGTGGAGCTCTAACCCTTCGAATTTCTTTTCAAGCTTCCTCACTGCATTGCAGTATCCAGTCATGGCTGGGCTTCTAACGTCCCACTCCTTCATCACCTGATTGACCACCAAATCTGAGTCGCCATAAACCATAAGGCGACGGACGCCGAGTGAAATGGCCATGCGCAACCCATACAAAAGTGCTTCATATTCTGCTTCATTATTGGAGGAATCAAAGTGGATCTGGAGCACATATCTGAGCTTATCTCCTCGGGGGGAAACCAAAACCACCCCAGCACCGGAACCATTTAACATCTTAGAGCCATCAAAGAACATGGTCCAATGCTCCGAGTGAACTTGAGTCGGCTGCTGTTGTTCAATCCACTCGGCAAGGAAATCTGCTATAGCCTGGGACTTAATGGCTTTCTTTGCCTCAAATTTGATATCAAGGGGAAGGAGTTCAATCGCCCATTTAGCCACTCGACCAGTTGCATCTCTGTTGTGCAGAATCTCTGACAGTGGTGCGTCGCTGACGACTGTAATGGAATGATCAGAGAAATAATGAGCAACCTTCTTCATGGTCATGTAGATCCCATATACAAGCTTCTGATAATGAGGATATCTTTGCTTCGATGGAGTCAAAACTTCAGAGAGATAATACACTGGGCGCTGAACTTTGAAGGCTTTCCCTTCTTCTTCCCGCTCGACCGTAAGTACTGTACTGACGACTTGTCCTGTGGCTGCAATGTAAAGCAACAGAGGCTCTTTGCTGATTGGAGCAGCAAGCACCGGCTGGGTGGAGAGCAGAGCTTTTAGCTCGGCAAACGCTGCATCAGCTTCTGGAGTCCACTCGAACTTGTCTGCCTTCTTCATCAGTCGGTAAAGAGGTAATGCCTTTTCACCGAGGCGAGAGATGAATCGACTTAACGCGGCCAAGCATCCAGTAAGCTTCTGGACATCGTGCACACGCACAGGGCGTTTCATTCGGAGTATGGTGCCAACTTTTTCTGGGTTAGCATCGATTCCTCGTTCTAAAACGAGAAAACCGAGTAACTTTCCGCCAGGAACTCCGAATGTGCACTTTGATGGATTAAGCTTGATATCATACCTCCTGAGATTGGCAAATGTTTCAATGAGGTCGGTCAACAGGTCGGAACCCTTTCGTGACTTGACCACAATATCATCCATGTATGCTTCCACATTCTGACTAATTTGAGTGAGTAAAACACTTTTGAATCATCCTCATGAACGTGGCTCCGGCATTCTTGAGACCGAATGGCATGGTGACATAGCAGAAGCACCCGAATGGAGTGATGAAAGCTGTTTTGATTTCGTCGGGTCCATACAGACGGATCTGATGGTACCCGGAATAGGCGTCTAAAAAAGACAATCTCTCGCACCCCGCAGTCGAGTCGACAATTTGGTCGATGCGAGGGAGAGGAAAATGATCTTTCGGGCAGGCCCGATTGATATGTTTGAAATCGATGCACATGCGAAGTGACTTGTCCTTCTTGGGGACCATGACGACATTGGCGAGCCACTCGGAGTGGTATATCTCTCGGATAAACTCTGCTGCAAGGAGTCGAGCCACCTCCTCGCCAATGGCCTTTCTCTTCTGAACGGCGGACCGTCGAAGATGTTCTTTGGCAGGTTTTGCTTTTGAGTCGACTCTAAGGCGATGCTCAGCCAGCCCCCTGGGAACACCCGGCATGTCAGCAGGCTTCCATGCAAAGATGTCCCAGTTCTCACGGAGGAACTGGATGAGCGCTTCTTCCTATTTAGAGTCGAGTGTTGTGGAAATATGGGTCGGAGCTGCGCTGGGGTCAGTCAGGTGAATATGAACGGGCTTCGCCTCACCAGACGACTGGAACGCTGACTCTGTGGCAGGCTTCTTGGCCCGCAACAAGTCACTCGGATCTGCATTTTTCTTGTATCCCTCCAGCTCTACCACTGTTATCTGGGCATCCGCAATCTTCGAGCCTTTCTGAAAACACTCTTCTGCCTTCTTCCGGTTGCCAGTGATAGTGATCACCCCTTTGGGACCAGGCATCTTCAACTTGAGGTATACGTAACATGGTCGAGCCATGAATCGAGCGTAGGCAGGTCTGCCCGAAATGGTGTGATAAGCGCTCTAGAAATCCACGACTTCAAATGTTAACCTTTCTTTGCGGAAATGTTTCGGATCGCCGAAGACCACATCAAGGGCTATTTGGCCGAGTGACTCAGCTTTCTTCCCAGGTATGACTCCATGGGAACTCATGTTGCTGGAACTGAGTGTGGACATCGGAATGCCCATTCCCTTTAGCGTCTCCGCATACAGTATATTCAACCCACTGCCGCCATCCATCAGTACCTTAGTCAGTCGAGTGCCTTCGACGACGGGGTCGACCACCAAAGCTTGCCTCCCAGGGGTGGCTATGTGCGTCGGATGATCGGACTGGTCGAATGTGATGGCAGTCTGGGACCATTTCAGATAACTGGGCGTTGCAGGAGCAACCATATTCACCTCACGGTTGATAACTTTCAATCCACTTTTGCTCTCCACATCAGCAAAAATCATCAGGGTGGAATTGACATGAGGATATCCTCCATCACTGTCCTCCTTGTCCTCATCCTTGTCCGACTCCTTTTCTTTGTCCTTGGGCTGTTTTCCTTGAAACTGCTGGATTAAGAGCCGGCACTGGCGAGTGGTATGTTTCGGGTAGATGAAGTTACCCTCTTCGTCCTTCTTCGTGTGGATGTGACACGGCAGATCCATCACGTCATTTCCTTCCTTATCCTTCACCTTCTTGGGGTTCCAAGATCCTTTGGGCTTCCCTTTGAATTTGCCCTGAGTCATGGCCAGAGCCTCTCCAGGAGCAGCTGGCTCGGCTTTCCGCTTCTGCTTCCGATTGGAGTTTCCCTTTTCTGACTGACTCGGCTTATACTTGCCACTTCGGAGTCTGTCCTCTTCTTCACCGTTAGCGTATTTGGTGGCAATCTCCATCATTCGACTCAGGGTCATATCCCTGGTTCGACCAAACTTCAGACTTAACTCTCTGTTCTTGACACCATCCTTGAAGGCACAGACCGCTTGATGATCAGACACGTTCTCCACGGTATGATGCAAAGTGATCCATCTCTGGATGTAATCTCTCAGGGTTTCATTCGACTTTTGTACGCAGACTTGCAGCTCTGTCAATCCGGCCGGTCGCTTGCAAGTTCCCTCGAACGTCCTGACGAACACTCGGGAAAGATCTTCCCAAGTGTAAATGCTGCTAGGAGCTAACTGATTCAACCACGCCCTGGCCGAACCCTCCAACATGAGTGGTAAATGCTTCATGGCCACCTCATCATTACCGCCGCCAATCTGTACCGCCACTCGGTAGTCTTCAAGCCAGGTTTCAGGCTTGGACTCACTGGTGAACTTACTTACCCCAGTCGCCAACCTGAAGTTGGGGGGTATCACTGCGGCTCTGATGGCTCTGCTAAAACATTCTGGACCTGAAACATGGACTCGGCTTCTAGTGGGCGCATCTCTGTCATGGCCACCTCGATGAGCTCTGTTCCGATCGACCAAACCTTGCACGATGATGGATCTCGCGTCAAAGCCTGGTTCCCTGGGGTCGACCGGAGCTCTTCGCCCAACACTGAGTTGGCGCCTGTCATCTTGCTGCCGATGGGCGTAAGACCCACCCCTTGGGGGAGGAGTGGGCACTCGACGCCTATCATCACGATCAAATCGGTCATCATACTGGTCACGCCGACCTTCACGTCCCTCGCGCCGCGGAGGCGATCTTGGGCTATGAGCCGACTGAACTGTATTGGCAGCGACGGATCGACTGTGAATCCTGTTGCGCGACTGTGACACAGCTGAATTCTGATCTCCTGCGGCTCGGAGCAAATCCCTGATCTGCATCAAGCCTCTGCCAGCCTCCGACTGAGAGGGCTGAATTGACTCTGCTATATGGGCTGCAGCTGCTAAATTCTGAATCGGGGTTCGATATACCTGAGTTGGTTGCGGAAAGAGCTGACGTCGACTGGAGTCGGGTACTCGTTGCCGCGCACGCTCGTCGAGTGCTCGCTGGAGGTTCTCCAGTCGAGTGCGTTCAGCCAAGTTGGCCAAACGCGCCTCTTCCAAGGCACGAGCCTCGGGAGTTTCTCCTGCGATGGGAGTATGCAGGGCATCCATGTTCCGGCGGCGAAGATCTTCTCTTTGCTGAGAAGTGAGTGGCTCGGGTTGATATTCCTCATGGGCCTGAGCGGGGTGGCCTCCACCGTCTATCCCGTCGGTGCGGGGGAAGCCGGGAGGGCTACGAGGCCCATTGACCATCAGGACCTCCACCACTGGATCACTGCTGTCGCACTCGGATGCAGTCTCTACGGAGCCAGTCGACAGATCGAACAGGCCGTAGAGAGATTCGTCGGGCTCAATTGCCGCGACTTTGGTGGTGGCCGATTGGCGAGCTATTGCGTGTCTCACCCACCGCTGAAGCCTCGACCGACCAGAGCGTTTGCGCTGGCGGGAGACAGGGAGGGAGAACGGCACAGGAGTCGACCGATCTGGAGTCGACGGTTGCCGCAGCAGGACGCCGCGGACACACGCCCGAAAATGCGTCGCACCGCGGACGGGGAGCGCGTCGATGTCGAGTGGAGCCTCCTGGAGCCAAGCGGAGTCGTCGGCAATGAAAGTGAGCGCACCGAGACGGATCTCGCGGCCCTCGACCAGAACTCTGCCAGAAACCATGATGAAGGCAATCGGAAAAATTGCAACTTCTCCAAAAAGTCGCTAAGACACCGGCCCCATGGTGGGCGCCAACTGTCGTGGTTCTAAGTCTGACAGTAGAATGGGGTAGGTATGGAGAGGCAAGATCCTAGCTATGGAGTAGTTGTATACGCAAGGGATTTACGAGTTCAGGCCCTTCTCGGAGGAAGTAACAGCCCTACGTCTCGGAGCCCGGAGGCGGTCGACTGGATTATATGTGTATGAGTTACAGGGGTGCGAACCCTTTACACTGAGGAGGGGGGTGGCTTATATAGAGTTCGCAAGACCCCTCCGGCCCTCAGTTATGCAGGGTTTAAAGTACATTAAGACATGGGATTACTGGTAATGCCCACATAAAGTGCTATGAAGACTATTAAAGCTACTTAATGACAGACCGTTGCGTGCTGAGTGACTTTAGGTCTCCTGGCCGTCGAGTGGTTAGCTTCATGGTCGAGTGGTTATCTTCATCGTCGAGTGTCCTTGAGTTCGTCAAGTGGAGTCCCTCTTGGTCGACTGGAAGGTAGCTTCTTCTAAAGATGTCCTTGGGTAGGGTATTTTAGACATGTTCATGACCCTACCCTAGGTACATGACTTCATCAGTGGCAACTCACCGTTTGCAATCTTATTCATCAGTGGTGACCGGTTGACAACATTGATGTCATTCAAAGATCCAGGCATTCCAAAAAATGCATGCCAAATCCAAGTCTCCTGATCGGCCACCGCTTCAAGGATTATAGTGGAACCCTTTTTTTGGCCGTGGAATTGCCCATGCCATGCCTTTGGACAATTCTTCCAACTCCAATGCATGCAATCTATTGAGCCAAGCATGCCAGGAAAGCCGCGCGCTTTGTTCATCGCCAATAGCCTTGCGGCGTCTTCAGCAGTGGGAGATCTCAAATACTCCTCGCCAAACACTTGCACAATTCCCACTACAAAGCGCTTGATACAAATGATGGCTTGGCTCTCACCCATAGTCAAGTGATCATCAACTAGATCAACCGGGATACCGTATGCCAACATACGCAAAGCGGCTGTCACCTTCAGAAAGGTGCTATGCCCGAGCTCTCCGGCGACATTCCTCCTTTGCTGGAAAAACCAGTCATGGCTCGCTAGTTTCTCTGCAATGCGCCTGAACAAGTCGGTGCTCATCCTAAACCGCCGATGAAAATACGACTCCGGGTATGTGGGATTCTCCACGAAATAGTTCTTCATCAATCTGTTATGGGCATCAATCCTATCTCTCCAAATTTTCTCCCGACCCATAACCGAACCACCGTGCTTCGGTTTTTTATTGATATGCATAGCTAGGATCATTGCAAGATCCTCCTCCTCTTCCATATCAAATTCTTCTTCGGAAGAATCATACGACGAACTCATCTACAATGTTCAATACTATACTATAAAAACTACAATTCAAAACATGCACCAAATTCATGAAGTTTGAGCAATACATACCTTGTAGGCGTTTTGTCAAACACCTTGCGGGCGCGGCGCGGCAGCGAGCGCTCGGGCGCTGTTCCTCGGACGACGGAGGCGCGCGAGCGCTTGTGGGACTAGGAGGGGATGGTGCGGAAGCGCGGCAGCTCGGGGATAGGCCGGGGAAGCGCCTGAACGGTCGCCGGGGGGCGCGGGCGGCGGCGGCGGCGCGGCTGGATGGGGGTGGAAGTGGGAGAGGAAGTGTGGGCGCGAGCGCTCGAGTGTGCCGCGCGCTGTAGCGGGCGCCCGAAATACACCGCGCTGGACAGTGTTTCCGACAGCGCGTCCAACTCGTTATAGCGCGCGCGCCGTTTTTGCGTGTCCGCTGGAGCGACCCGCCGCGTTGCGCGCGCGCTAAAACGGACTTATTTGCGGCGCGGCACTAGTTTAACGCGGCGGTTGAAGATGCTCTAAACATCTGCGCTGCGTTTTTTGTGCAGTGCGTCGTGCTGCTGGCCTACTGCCGTGTGACCGGGTGACCAGTCAGATCGACTGAAGGCCTCCCTCTGCGGTGAGAGGAGGGGCTGCAAAGTTTTTCTTCAGCGCCTCATTGGTTTGCAGGATTTTAAAACTATAAGAATAGGAAAAATGCAAGAATAGAGTGTCACGTTCTTTTCTACTAGTATATCATAACAAAATTCAAAACTACATGAACTTGGATGGGAAATCATTTTTTTTCTTGCGTGGGAGATGGAAAAGCATTTGATCCAACAGAAAAAAGACTAACGAATGAAAAGTTTGCTCCAAAATATAGTACACATGAATATTATGAAAACATTCCTATGGATTTCAATCCTGCAAATTAAATGGCCATAGTAGGATTTTTTCTAAGGGCAACTCCAATGCGAGTCACCAAAAAAGCCTCGAAATGTCCGGACCCGATGGTCTGGCCACTTTTAGTCATCCAATCTAGGTCATTAAAACCCTCTCCAATGCCTGGAGTGTACGAAATCCCGGACACTTTCACCAAATCAGGGTGAGTCCGGATGTCTGCGACGACCTCTAACTTGTCCTCAGACCTCATCATAAACCCACCTTTTCTTTTCCCTTTCTCTCTCCCCTCCCCATTGGACAGGAGGCGGACATATAGGGGATTTTAGGGGTATAATTTTTGGTGGCACGCGCTGGGACACAGTCGGACTTGTCCACGGACATTTGATGATATTCATCTTGTGTCTAACATTGAAGATGCCCTACCGATCCAAATCCTCCAAAATTCCTATGAAATTCCTTTGAATCGATCCCTGCAAAAAAATCATTTGAATCAAACGAGCCCTTAAATGAAGGACCCTCTTATCTGGCGACTGTTCGTTGAAGGGTGTGGCATTTGTGAATGTTTTGATGGCATTTTTAATTGTGTCGGGGGTGGCAGTTTTTGACTTTTTTTTTTTCAAAACTGCATGGCATTTTATAGGATGAAGGCTAAAAAATGTTATCCTCCCAGAAAATGCCATGCAATTATCTGCCACCCCCAACACAACTAAAGTCTAAAACTGACATCAAATGCCACCCTTCCCAGCGAATGTTCACCCGTTAGCTTTTCCATATGAAAGCATTTTTTATATCTTATTCAATCTTGAGATGGAAACATTGTAATTGTAACGTGCTCCCACAAAAGAGATCAATGTTTCTAGCCTCTCCGTCCAAGATGCACACAGTCCAGAAATCAATCCGAGAGGTAACCACAACAATAATTGATGAATATTTGTATCTCAAAGCGGATACCATTACCTAACGTGGGCTAAGGGCATCTCCTGGCTCGCAAACGGACAAATTATTTGTCCGAAAATTGTGTCAGGACACTGATACGTGAGCCGGACATCCAACTCCATACCTACTCAAATGCCCGCAAGGCCGCAACTATAGCCTCCCACCAATGCACTCTGGTGTTAGTACACCTTCCGTCAATGCACTTTGGCACCTTCGGCCAAACTAGTATAATTAGTTTTAGGTTTTAGTATCATTCGGCCAAATTGTGCAGTAATTAGTTGTTTTCTGTCATTCAACGCTTTGGTTTTAGTAGCCTCCGCCAAACAGCTACGCATGCTAATAGCAGCGGTCAGCGGCTAGTTGCTCTCTTTCCACCAAATATCAGCGTCTTTCCGATTCGCCGCAAAAAGTACGTCTGTATCACTCGCCGGATTAATATTGACATTCATAGAATGGCTCAACACATCCGAACCGTGCGATCCGGAAGATACGGGGTTTGTGGGTTTACTTTGAAGATGCCTTAATTAGTACAGTGTTTTAATGAATACTTGTATCTCAATAATTAATGAATGCTTGTATCTCAAAGCGGATACTCCCTCCATACCTTTATACAAGGTCATTTCATTTTTATGTCTAACTTGACTCGAATGTAAAGTGACTTTGTATAAGGAAACAAAGGGAGTACCATCATCTAACGACGTGCATGGCGATCTTACAGCGGTGTGGATATCAGATTGTTTCCCAAATGGTAAACGGCACAACACTACGCACAGGTACCAAGCCATGCGGAGTAACAGCAAAGGGAATGACAAGGCGACAAGGAAGCCACGTGAGCAATGCACCACCCTGCCTCGAGTAATGACCATAAAGCCCCAGAGCCACCAATCAAGACTCGCCTGAAATTCAGGGCTTACTGTCCTAACACCTATTTGTCTATGTTTGTTATTGGTCGTACAAATTAGTAAGAAGCCTTACTTTTTTAGAGATAAGTCCATGATCCGATTTTAAATTAATAAAGCCACCAAGTGAACAACATAGTCATGCAAACACCCACAACACACAATAAAACACCTAAGAATACAAGTTCAAAGTGACAAGCAAGCCACAACCCGGCAGAAAGGCACGCAGGCCACAGAAGAGAACCAAAATAGCATGACAGGAGGTAGACGGCGACGCGGCAAAGCCCCAGCTACAGCTGGCTGGCTCTATCCCTGTCCAAGATGGAGTCCGACGTTGTCCGCATGTGAGAGATCAAGAGCTCCACAGCCGCCACGTCCTTGCCCTTAATCATAGATGTCCACTCCTGCAATAAAATAGACATTTTAAAAACACAGTCATTTTTTTTCACAAATACGCACTGTGGCGTATCATTCCATTGATAGAAGAAGTAGAGAGTACATTGTTGGCAGCCCTAAAAGTCGTACACTGGGAGGCGGCATTCGGCGACCGGTGAGCCAGAGAGAGGGGGTTGCTCAACCCCAAGGAACAGGGGTCAGGTTACAGGGAGGATCCTATCTAATCCTTGGGCGCCGGCTCGAGCCCAGCGTCGAGCCTCGTCCTTGATCGTGGCCAGAAGGTCGCCATTGGAAGGTTGCAGGCCATCGAAGATGATGCTGTTCCGGTGCTTTCAGATGGCCCAGGCAGTTATGATGACTAAAGAAGCGAAGCCTTTACGGAAGAATGATGGAGCGGCGAGCGTGCAAGCGGACCACCACTTGAAGAGCTCGGTCTGGCCGTCCGGGGGTGCAATCGGCAGTCTGCACCACGAGAGAACTTCGTGCTAAGTAATACACGCAAACACACAGCCGGCGAGGATGTGGTGCAGGGTTTCGTCATCCTGGTCGCGGAACTGGCAAGCGGCGGGGTGCGGGAGCCCGCGGCGTGCCAGGCGATCGGCAGTCCAGCATCGATTTTGAGAAGCTAGACACAAGAAAAACTTGACATTGAGTGGTGCCCAGCTGCGCCAGATCAGCTTCCAGAAGGGTGCGGTAGTCGATCCAACGAACAAAGCGGTGTAGCAGGAGCTGGCAGTATAGGCTCCCGTCGCGGTCCAACGCCAAGAGAGCGCGTCCGAAACGGGTGAGAGGGAAACCGTCCGCAGGCAGCACCAAAGGTCGACGTACTCGAGGGTTGCCAGTGGGCCAAGGGCGCCGGTGATGTCAGAAATCCAACCTTGGTTGCGCAGCCCGTCGCAGACAAGGCGCGTGCGCCTTCTTCTCCGTGGAACCAAGGCCACGAGGGTGGGGGCGATTTCGGCGATGGATTGGCCGTGGAGCCAGTGATCTGTCCAGAACCTACAAGTATTGCCATCGCCAATCGTCCAGACAGTGGAAGCTCTGAAGATTTGCTGAACCTCGCGATCATGCGGCAAGTGAAGGTGGCGCCATGGGCGCGTCGGGTCCGTGGCCTGCAACCAGAGCCATCTAGTGCGCAGCGCAACGCCAGCGTGGTGAAGGTCGCGCACGCCGAGACCGCCCAGCTCAACAGGGCGACAGACCTTGGCCCAACTGACAAGGCAACAGCCAGCGCGTGCGTCTTTGCATCCATGCCAGAGGAAATCGCGAATGATGCGGGTGACTCGTCGCAAGATGGGTTTGGGGACGGCCGCGGCCATAAGGATGTGGGTCGGCATTGTGGTGAGGACATGCCACACAAGCGTGAGCCGTTCTCCTCGGTTGAGCAAAGCGGCCCTCCATGTTGCGAGCTTGAGGAGGAGCTTGTCGAGCAGGGGCATCAAGTCAGAAGAGGAGGCCTTGCACACGGACAGTGGCAAGCCAAGGTACTTGATCGGGAAGTACTTGATGGGGCAGTCCAAGGTGGCAGCAATGCCGGGCAACACCTCGGGAGGGCATCTGATAGGAGTAGCCGAGCACTTGGCGAAACTGGTCATGAGGCCAGAGGCCTTGCCAAAGGTGTGCAAGAGCTTGCGGATGATGCGCAACTCGGCCGGGTCCGGGTTGCAGAAGAGCACAACGTCGTCGGTAAAAAGGGAGATGCTAGAGGCCGCATGCCTGTTGGTGAGTCGTTGATGGACGCCGTTGGAGACGGCATGCTGGAGCAGGCTGTTTAGAGTGTCGATGGGGAACACCTGTTTAATGGTAAATATGTTCCTCGTGGTTCACAGGGTCCAACACAAGGCGGAAAAGCCGATCCAGAACACACGCTTGACCGGGCCAACAAGATTAGAGACAAGGGGTCGAAGTTCCCCAAAACAATTGGGAGCCCAAGACACCCCAAACCTGTCCTTAAGGTAGAATAATAGAGCAAGAGGGCACTGAAACATGATATGATCAGTATCTTCAGGTTGCCCTTAGAGGGAGCAAAACTAGGAGCCGGGCCCATTCCTTTTCCTAATTTGATCCACGACCAACAGCTGTCCGCGGATCGCCTGCCACATAATTTTTTTAATCTTGAGAGGAATGCGGGCCGTCCAAACAAAATCGAAACTAGACATAGGAACTCAAGCGACGAACTAACGATAACACGACTTCACAGAAAAACGGCCAGACGACGAATGAGGTCAATAGACCACATCAGTAGACTCCGAGCGCACAGGGGAAACGGCAGCAGGACGGTGCCAATCATCCAGCTCTTTATGAGATAGGAACCGCCGGAAACCGAGGTCCCATTGTCTGGCCGCGAGCTCTGTGATGGTGATCGGGTGAACCACAACAAAAGAGAAAATAACAGGGAAGGAAACCGCCAGGGGACCATCCATAGTCCACCAGTCTAGCTAAAACCTAACAGACGAACCATCACCCACATAAAATTTAGCGAGAGCCCTAAAATCGTCTCGAACTTTAAGAAGTTGCCGCCAAATTAAGAACCGCCCGACCCAAACATCATCAACGGGCTGGAGGAAGGGAAGTACCTAGACTTAAGAATACAAAGCCAAAGTTCACCAGGGTCGGCCGAGAGAATGCGCCACCACCATTTAAGAATAAGGCATTTGTGCATAATAGAGGTATCCACAACACGCAAATGTTGGAAATATGCCCTAGAGGCAATACTAAAGATGTTATTATCATATTTCCTTGTTCATGATAAATGTTTATTATCATGCTATAATTGTATTGACCAGAAACTCGAATCATGGTGTGGATACTTAAACGAATAATGTGTCCCTAGTAAGCCTAGAATAGCTCGTTGATTGAAGATGGTTAATGTTTCATAACCATAGACATGAGTTGTCATTAAGTAACAAGATCACATCATTAATAGAGTGATGTGATGGACAGACCCAACAGTAAGCTTAGCATTAGATCATATCACTTAGTTTATTTTCTACAATTTTCTTCATGTCAAGTATCTATTCCTTAGACCATAAGATCATGCCACTCCCGAATGCCGGAAGAATACTTTAGGGGTTATCAAATGTCACTTCGTAACTGGGTGATCATAAAGGTGATCTTCAGGTATCTCAGAAAGTATTTGCTGGGTTTCATGGATCGAGACTGGGATTTGTCACTCTGTGTGACAGAGAGATATCTTTGGGCCCTCTCGGTAATACAATATCATGAATAGCTTGCAAGCATGTGACTAATGAGTTTTGTCACTTATAGAACGAGTAAAGAGACTTGTCAAAACAAGATTGAACAAGGTATGGAGATACCGACGATCGGATCTCGGGCAAGTAACATATCGCCGGACAAAGTGAATTGTATACAAGATTGACTGAATCCTTGACATCATGGTTCAACCGATAAAGATCTTCGCTGAATATGTGGGAACCAATATGTGCATCCAGGTCCTGCTATTAGTTATTGACCGGAGAGATGTCTCGGTCATGTCTGCTTGATTCTCAAACTCGTAGGTTCGCACGCTTAACGTTTGATGGCACTAGGGTAGTGTAAGTGCATCTAGTGCCACCCCTTGTTGGTTTTGGAGTATTGACGACAAAGTTGGTTGAGGGACTAATGTGTTTGTGAGAATTGCAGGATAATGCAGGCAGTGTCCCTCATTGATTCGGTTTACCTACCGGAGATGACCCCTAAAAATGTATGAAGACATTGAAGACAATGGTGGTATGTGAAGATATTCACATTGAATACTATGACATGAGAAGACATTGAGTGAAGACTATGGAGCGCGAAGACTGTGTCGTTTCATTGTTTCCTCTTCTTCTTTGTTGAGTCATAGGAACCATCGTACTGTTAAGTGGGGTCCAAGTGAACTAAGTCAGAATGACTGAAGTGATGCTCAACCAAAATCCTATGTCTTCGAGCGAAGACAATGAGAGCAAATCTTATCCAGAGCTGGATGAGTCAGCTTTGCTTGTAGCCCAAGTAAAGTTACCGTGTGTGTTTGAAATCTGACCGTTGGAACACGTGTCAGTTCCTTAGTGACTCAGGGTCATTTCGGACATATCAGGTCGGGTTGCCTTGTGGCTATAAATAGCCCACCCCCTACACCATAAATTGGTGGCTGCTCAGAGTTAGTTTACAGCTTTTGTCGTTTGAGAGCAACCCACCTCGAAGCCTTTGAGAGAGTGAAATCCTTGCGAGGACAAAGCCCAAACACCCAGAGCCAAAGAGTGTTAGGCATCACTGAAGTCTTTCTGTCTGTGTGACCTGAAGACTTATTACACTTGAGGACTGTGAATCCTCCAGCCGGTTAGGCGTCGCGTTCTGAGCATCCAAGAGTCATTGTGGATCACCGGTGAACGAAGTCTGTGAAGGTTCGGAAGTCTACCTTGAAGACTTACCAGAGTGATTGGGCGAGGACTAGGTGTCCTTAGCTCAAGGGGAATAAGGTGAAGACACGGTCTTCTGAGTTGAATCTTAGCCTCCCTAACCAGACGTACAGTTGTCACAGCAACTGGAACTGGTCCAACAAATCCGGTGTCTTTAACAAGTGACTGGTTCTATCCTCTCCCCCCTTTACTTAGTGTTTGTCTTCGTGAAGTCATTGCTTAATCGTCATACCTGTTTGACTTCATTGCTTGACTACTATTGTTTGTTGGCTTCATACTATCTTCTATCCTGATCCTTACTACCTAGCTGCTATTAGTCTTTGTACTTTCACATTATCGCATACTTCACTATGGCTTGCTTAGTCTAGTTTATCTTCCGCTGCATATCAATTAGGCCATTTCCATTGTTTGTCTTCGAAACTTCCAGGTTTTGAAGACTTTCGTAAAAAACGCCTATTCACCCCCCTCTAGTCGATAACTAGCACTTTCAATTGGTATCAGATCAAGGTACTCCCTTGTTCTGTGTGATTCGGTTTAACCACCTGGAGTTTAGCTATGTAGACTGCAGGGATAGTCAAAGTCTCCGCTGCTTGCCCCGTGTTCGATGGAACTGAATATCCCTACTGGAAGAATAAGATGCGCATGCATCTTGAAGCCATTGATGTCGACCTCTGGTATGTCGTCAAGAACGGCGTTACCAAAACTGGTAAAGGTGTCACCCCCACTGATGTCAAGAAGTTCATTCAACTGGACTCTACTGCAAAGAACATCATCTGTGGTCATCTGACCAAAGGACAGTATGGCCGTGTGAGTGCTCTGGAAACGTCGGAGCTAGTTTGGGACTGGCTATCCAAGGTCAACGAAGGCGTCTCAACCCAGAGAGATCAAAGGATCAGTGTTCTTTGCAACCTCTTCAACCGCTTCAAGAGAAACGATAATGAAAATGTCCAGCTCACGTTTGATCGTCTGACTGACATCACAAATGAGCTTCAGGCTCTCGGCGCCACTGAGATTACCAAGCATGAAATCGTCAAGACACTACTGAGATCACTTGACAGCTCCTTTGACACCCTTGCCCTCATGATACAAGAACGCCCTAACTTCAAGACACTCGATCCGTCTGATATACTTGAGAGGCTCAACACACATGTGCTCCAGCTTTCTGAGAAAAGAGATATCTATGGTCCCAACTATGGCCGAACTCGCGCTTTGAAGGCAAAAGTTGTTTCCTCATCTGAAGAAGAATCTACTGCGGTTCTGATGATCCTGAAGACATTGGAAAGGAACTTGCTATGCTTGTGAAAAAGTTCCAGAAGTTCACCAAGAAGAAAGGCTTCAGAAAGTCTTCGCGATCTAGCTCAAGAAATAATGAAGCTTCCACTCATGACAACAAGAAGAGAACATGTCACAAGTGCAAGAAGCCTGGACACTATATCTTTGAGTGTCCACAGTGGGACAATGTGAAGAAGAAGAAGAAGAGCAAGGAATATGATTCTGATGACAAGAAGAAGAAGAAATCTTCAAAGTCTTCTTCCAAGTCCTCATCAAGGTCTTCATCTCATAAAAAGAGCTCATCTGGCAAGGCTCGTGCTTTTGTTGGCAAGGAAATGGATTCAGAGGAGGAGTCTGCTTCTGAGGAGGTGGAGGTGGAGTCTGGATAGGCGTACGACCCTGGCGTTGCAAGTCTGGCTCTAGCCACACCCTATGTTGCCAAGTCCATCTTCAACACTGAAGACACTGACTTCCACACCAACGCTGAAGCTGATGACAAGGACGATCCTGCTCCCACCTACTGCTTCATGGCATGAATTGCCAAGGTAAAATCACGTGATGCTTACTTCCAAACATCAAGTGAAGATGACTCTGATTGTGAATCCAAACCCAGCTACAAAATTCTTGCTAAAATTGCAACTGAACAACAAAAAGCTATGGAACATACTCAAAAACTGTTAGACAAAAGCGATGACCTGTTGGACGCGGAAATGACACGTTCACAGTCCTTAGTTGAAGACATAAAAAACCTTCATGCTAAGTACCAAGACCTTGAAAGTCTTCATGAAATGCTCTCAACCACTCATGAAAGGCTCTCCCATGATTATCTTCAAAGGAAGCAAGAGCTTGAGAAATTGAAAGCAGCTCATGAAGATCTTCAAAAAGAAAATGAGTCACTTCGCGCTCAATAGATCAGTTCCGCTCAGGATGGATTTGAACCACCATGTCTAAAATGCATTGAGCATGATAACGTTACCTCTGTTACTGAATGTTCCACTGCTGCTACTACTGCATTGTCTTCAACTACAAATGTGGTAACTAACCCCTTTGCGGAGGATACCACTACTATTGCTGATGAAAATGCTAGGGTGAAGACATTGCTTGAAACAGGGATGTATAAAAGTCTGAAAGGACATCAGACACTTTGCGATGTCCTCAAAAAGCAGATTCTGAACCGAAATCCTAGGAAAGAGGATGTTGGGTTCGAGAGGAAAATGAATGTTGATGGTTCCTACTGGAAGCCTGAGCAGTATCCCAAAACCATATGGGTTGCTGCAAAGGAACCTTCAGTAGATCCATCCACCTTATCTGGCTTCACTTGCGCTAACCCTATCATCATTGATGAATCCTTTGATGCAAACTATAAACTGTTCAAAAATCAGAATGGGGAAGTGTTTGCCAGGTATATTGGTACTAACTGCAAGAATGGACCACCTATGAAGAAGATCTGGGTACCCAAGCAGTGTATTGAGAATCTTCCTATGAATGTCATCATGACACCACCAAGGAAGAAGACAAACCCCAGACCCATGGCTTCATATGGCCCAAAGGCTTCATACAGATACATGACTCATCTGAGTCACCCTAACGCCAATGTTTTGCAGGGAAATCATACTCAAACTGATGAATATGAGCGTGTGTCTTCAAACCGCTATGTTCATAGAACTAAGAACCTTTCTGCTTATTCATATGAGTATCATTCATCTCCTGCAAGGCTATTTGCTAGGGCTTCAAAGCCTAAGTTCTCAGATGCTGCACTTAGACTCATTGCTTCTAAACCACCCCTGAAGATGTGGGTGGTGAAGAAGAATTAACTTTCTTTTGCAGGAAATGGTCTCCAGCCAGCAATCAAAGGCGTCCGATACTATTGCCGGGGACCTAAAACACATAATAGGACGCATGATAAAATGATCTTGCTATGTATTTCACATCTGAATCGCTTACCAGTCATACTATGTGTCCTAACCTTGACCTATGCTGTGATAATCCTTATGAGCATCAAATACTTATGCTTCACAACACTCTTTCTGAAGCCTATCCTCCTAACTGCACTGTAGGGTACAACACCAAAAGCTTCAGAATGGATTATTGACAACGGATGCGCTAATCATATGACTGGTGATCGAAGTCTTCTCATGGACTCAACCTTACGTCCATCAGACAAGAGTCACATCACGTTTGCTGACACTGGTAAAAGCAAGGTATTGGGTCTAGGTAGAGTTGCAATCTCAAAGGATCAACACATGGATAAAGTGATGCTTGTTGAATCCCTTGGTTTCAACTTAATGTCTGTCTCAATGCTTTGTGACTTAAACATGATTGTGCTATTCGGAAAATATCGTTGCCTTGTACTAATGGAATCTGACAAGTCTCTAGTCTTTGAAGGGTATCGAAAAGATGATCTATACATTGTAGATTTCTCAGCAGGTCCACAGCTTGCCGTATGTATTCTTGCAAAAGCTTCAGAATGCTGGCTATGGCATCGGAGGCTGGGACATGCTTTCATGAGGAACTTACACACACTCATCAAGAAGAAGCATGTCATAGGCATTGAGGGTGTCAAGTTCAAGAAGGATCATTTGTGTGGTGCCTGCGAAGCTGGAAAGATGACAGGGGCAAAGCACCCCTCGAAGACAATCATGACTACATCTCAACCCTTCGAGCTGTTACACATGGACTTATTTGGCCCTACTCACTATTCTACCCTCATAACAACTGCTTGTCTCTATGGCTTCGTCATTGTTGATGACTACTCAAGATACACATGGGTGCACATAATTCTCTACAAGACTAAAGTGCAAGATGTCTTCAGACGCTTCGCCAATCGAGCAATCAACAATTATGGTGTGAAGATCAAGCATATCAGAAGTGACAATGGCACTGAGTTCAAGAACACATGGCTTGATCTTTATCTAGATACAATGGGAATCACTCATGAGTTTTCTGCTCCATACACTCCTCAGCAAAATGGCATCATAGAGCGCAAGAACAGAACCCTCATTGAGATGGCTTGAACAATGCTCGACGAGTACAAGACACCAAGAAAGTTCTGGCCAGAAGCTATTGATACATCATGTCACATCATCAACTGTGTTTACATCCATAAGCTTCTGAACAAAACATCCTATGAGCTCCTTACTGGCAAGAAGCCAAATGTCAGCTACTTCAGAGTATTTGGAGCTAGGTGCTGGATCAAGGATCCCCATCACAAGTCAAAATTTGCACCTAAAGCTCACGAAGGCTTCATGCTTGGCTACGGAAAGGACTCTCACTCTTACAGAGTCTTCAACCTCTATCTCTACAAAATCGTTGAAACTATGGACGTGAGATTTGATGAAACCAATGGTTCACAAAGAGAGCTCCTGCCAAGTACACTAGATGAAGCTCCGCCCAGCAAATCGATCAAGCTCATGTGAACTAGTGAAATCATGCCTTCTAAAGCACAGCCTGAAGAGGAACTTATCATTTCTGCATCTAACCAATCAGAAGACAATGCACAGACTGAAGACAATCCTCCAAATGATGACAATGATCAGCAAGAGCAAAGTCTTCGTCCTGTTCATCCTCGAGTTGCAAATGAAGTACAAATTGAGAAGATAATTGATAGCATCAATGCACCGGGTGTCGTGGTTCTAAGCCTGACAGTAGAGTGGGGGTAGGTATGGAGAGGCAAGGTCCTAGCTATGGAGAAGTTGTAAACACAAGAGATGTACGAGTTCAGGCCCTTCTCGGAGGAAGTAAAAGCCCTGCGTCTCGGAGCCCAGAGGCGGTCGAGTGGATTATGTGTATATGAGTTACAAGGTGCCGAACCCCTCTACCTGTGGAGGGGGGTGGCTTATATAGAGTGCGCCAGGACCCCAGCCAGCCCACGTAGGAGAGGGTTTAAGGTGAGTTAAGTCTGGGGCGTTACTGGTAATGCCCCACATAAAGTGTCTTTACTATCATAAAGTCTACTTAATTACAGGCCGTTGCAGTGCAGAGTGCCTCTTGACCTTCTTGTGGTCGAGTGAGTCTTCGTGGTCGAGTCCTTCAAGTCAGTCGAGTGAGTCCCTCGGTGGTCGACTGGAAGGTGACCTCTTCTAAGGGTGTCCTTGGGCAGGGTACTTAGATCAGGTATGTGACCCTACCCTAGGTACATGACCCCATCATTAGCCCCCGAATGGATTGAGGCTTCGAGTGAGGAAGGAGTTGATGTTATTTCCGATTAACTTTTGCGCACTGGTCGTGCGTTGTTCTGGATCAAAGAATCTCTTCGTTGATAGTGACCAACTTGTCTTCAGTCGACTCGATCCATTCTCTTCTTTCGTCGAGTGATCTTTCGGGCTTTGACGATTTCCGAGTGACGGGTCGCAGGAAATCCCGCGTCTGACAGACCGGTCTGCCGTTCACGGATTCCGCGGGATGCGAAATTTGGGGAAGCGCGCGAAACAGAGCGGACCGCGGCGTTCGGATGGGACGGGATATAGACGCCTCGATCCCCATGCCGCTTTCTTCGCCACGTATCCCGCCTGCATAACTGTTCCTGGATATGATTAGATCGACCGGGCCCACCTGTCATTCACTTGGAAGGGACCTTATAAATGCGCCCGGCGAGGTTTTTTTTGTACAGTGCCTCAGCATTCTCTTTCTCTGCTCCCTTCGTCTCCGCCCGACGCGCTCGCTCTTGCCTCCGCCCAACCTCTCCTCGCGCGTCTCGCCGGCAACCATGGCCAAGGAGAAGACGGCGGCGCTGGAACGCGCGAAGAAGGCGTCGACGACGGAGAAGGCGAAGAGGAGATCCACCAGCCGCGGCGGGTCTTCGTCTAGATCCCGCCTGCCAAAGGGCTGGGTCCAAGGAGATTGGATCCAGTCGACCATCACGGAGAAAGATTTCCTCGACATGGCCAACGAGGGCTTGATCCCCCATGGAGCTGCGAGGCTTCCGGGGAAGGAGTGGCAGCCCCAGCCAGAAGAGGGTGAGTGCGTGCTCTTGGCCACCCATGTTGATCGTGGATTTTCTTTGCCGCCGAGTATTTTCTTCCGTGGTTTCTTGAACTTCTTTGGAGCGCAGCTCCACCACTTTACCCCAAATTCTATCGCCTATCTTGCCGCGTTCGTGTCCATGTGTGAGGGTTTTCTGGGTTGTCAACCGCACTGGGGCTTGTTCAAGCATATATTCACGTGTCGCTCTCAGACCGTGAAGAAGGCGAGCCCAGGCGACGAAAGAACCCGAGTCTTTCAAATGTGTGGGGGCCTGGGGATCCAGGTGAGGAATAAGAGCACCTTCCCAGCCATGACTTTTCCCGAGTCAGTCAGAGGCTGGCAGTCGACCTGGTTCTACTGCCAGGATTAGTCGACGCCGGGGCAGTCGAGTGGACTCCCTCAGTTTACCATGGACCGAGTGAACAAGCCCTCCTCTCTGAAGTTGATTCCGGAGGAGAAAGCTGACGTGAAGATGTTGATGGAGCGCGTGGTACAGTTGGTTCGGGAGGGAGTGACGGGCATGGATCTCCTGGAGGTTTTCCTTAGGTGTCGTATCCAGCCCCTTCAGTTCCGGAGCCACTGCATGTGGTTGTACTGTGGGACTGAAGACGAGACTCGAGTCCATCCAGAAGCAGTCGACGATGTCACTCTAGAAAGATGGATGGCCGCCGTTACCGGAAACAAGGATAACCCACGCGGAGCCAGAAGGATTCCTCCACTCAACCACAACAGTGATCCAGACAAGGTATGCCTGCTCTGCTCTCCACTATGTTCTTGTCATATTCATTTCTGTTTATTCTGCCAATTGGTCGATTGATCCTTGTCTTGATGTCTATCAGGCCCTCACCGAGCTGTACTCGATGCCCAATGGAGCACAGGCTCCGACTGAAGAGGGTGAGGCGAGTGGGGGCGAGAGCCAGGAGGAGGAGGAATGGGACTCGGACGTTGCTGAGGATGATGATGACGATGACGACGATGACGGTGATGAAGATGACGCTGAAGACGAGGAAGAAGAGGAGGAGGAGGTCGTACCACCGTGCTCAGAAAGGCGGTCGAAGCTTGTCCACGACCCTTCGACTGAACGTGGCAAGGGGGTTGCGACCGTTGCACAGTCGACCAAGCGCCCTCGGACCACCTCTCCGGCGCCGACTGAAAAGGCGCCGAAGCAGCCCCGGGCGGCTCCGTCGAAGCCGACCAAGCTCCTGCCGAAGATGAAGGTGTCCATCCCCACCATATCAGGGTAATCATGCTGCTTAAGTCTTCTTATTTTGTGTGAACTTTGTCTCTGGTCGACGCTGAAGTTAGTCGACTGATTCTTTGGAATTGCAGTGCTGCTACTTCTGAGACCTCAGCCCGGGCTGATGACCATGAGATGGAGGACGCAGCAACCTCAAAACCAGGTACTATATTCTTAACGCCGTTTTTAGTCGACTGACTCGTGATCTCTAATCCTGATTCTTCTCTGTAGCTCCACCCAATGTTGTTATCACTCTCCCTGATGATGATGAGGATGAGGAACCGCTGAAGCGCAGAAAGAGTAGGAAAGCGTCTGCCAGCAGGGTGCCCCAGGATGTGGCGGCACCTGAGACTCTGATTGCGGAGGAAGAGAATACCACTCGACACACTGTGTCCTTCGCAGATCCACTGACGAGTGCTCAGCAGCCCTCCCTCTTCACGACGCACCACGTCCCAGAGGACCAAGCTGGCGCCGCGAAGGAGGCGATACGCCAGGCAGGGATCATGATGGAGCAGTTAAGGACCATCCGGGATGCGAGCCAGGCAGCTTACGACGCTAGTTCCGCCCTTCAAAGCAATGTTCAGGTCAGTCGACCACCGCCTGTTCTGTTAGGATATGCTATCAAAAACTTTTCTTTCTAGAATTTATAGTAGCCACTCAGTGGGTGTGTCGATTCAGACTCCATGTTAGCGGGAGCACGCTGAGTGCACCCGCTGGGTGTAGTCCCCAAGGCTAAGGTCGACTGCTGGCAGTCGGCCTTAGGCTTTATAATTTCAGGCTTTCCGTCATTCGACTATGTCGAATGGATTTCGCAAACTGGTCGACTGGTCGACTCTGTCTTCAATAGGATTAGTGGGGGCACGCTGAGTGCACCCACTGGGTGTAGTCTCCAAGGCTAAGGTCGACCGCTGGCAGTCGGCTTTAGGTTTTATAATTTCAGTCTTTGCGTCATTCGACTATATCGAATGGATTTCGCAAACCGGTGGGGGCACGCTGAGTGCACCCACTGGGTGTAGTCCCCGAGACTGTGGTCGACTGCTTGTAATCGATGATAGTCTTAAAGAATACATCTCTCTTTTTTTTGAGGTCGACTGGTCGACTCTATCTTCAATAGGATTAGTGGGGGCACGCTGAGTGCACCCACTGGGTGTAGTCCCCGAGACTATGGTCGAATGCTTGTATTCGGCTGTAGTCTTAGAAACGTGTGATTTTTCCCTTTTTCACTCGGAAGTGAATTATTTTTGACATCTAGTCGATTGGTTCTTCGTAGAACTCCTGTGATCTTGTGGCTCGCTACTCTGAGCTGGAAAACAAGCACACTCAACTCGAGCTGAACTTGAAGCTGGTTCAGGAGAAGCCGACGAAGGCAAAGGAGGAGACCGAAGGTATGTTTGGTGAGACCCTGACGACTGCTTTTCCCCTTGTTTGTTTCAAAATCTGATCTTGCTGTAACTTGCAGGTAAGGTAAGGGAGGCCCAACAGAAGAAAGACCTTGAACTAGCTGAGAAGATCAAGCTTGCTGACGAGAAGTTAGCTTCAGTCACCAAGCTTGAACAAGACAATACCAACCTGAAAGCTGCTCTTGGGATCGCCAACAAGGAGGTCAGTCGACTGAAAACTGATAAAGCTGCCCTGACCGACCAAGTCAGTAAGTTGACTGGGAAGAAAAATGATCTGGAGGCCTTCCTGAGTGGTCTTGCCAAGAAGCTGTTTCTTATGCTTGAAGGTAAACCTCTATGCTCGACAATCATTTCCAATCGTGGTTTTTCCATTCGACCATTCCCTTGACTCAGTGATCGTCCTTGCAGAATTTTGCCAAAACTTTGAAGAAGAAACTAGCCGGCTGGAGCCAAACCTCGACCCCGTCAATTCTCCGGTGAACGACGAAGTTGCCATGGATGTTTTCCGACTGGAGTCCCGTGTTGCAGCTGTCGTGGACTATCTCGCAAGGCTGAAGGTCACCACATCTCGCATCGACTCGACGCTCTGGCCCGGGGAGACACTTCAGAATGACCTTGAGTCGCTGATGGCTCGCTTGAACACGATCCCTGGTCGAGTGCAGGAATGGAAGAAGTCCTCGGCTCGATGCGGTGCAGATGTTGCTCTGTGTCTGGCCCGAGTCCACTGCAAAGATGCGCGAGAAGAGAAGCTGGCGGCCCTCTGGGTGGCCAACACCAAGAAACACGACTTCAGGTCCTTTATGGAAACTTTCCTTGCGGCTGCCACTCGGATCGCAGACGGAATTGATCTTGATGAGTTTGTTGCACCTTCCAGCCCTCCACAGGAGGGGTAAAAAACTTCTTCTAAGCTCGACGCTTTAAATTTGCCTCGGAATGCCGAGTGGAATTGTAACCGATAAACCTTAACGGGCTTAACGCCTGAGCACTTTCGGTTCCTTTAGATATCGACTCGAACTTGAATTTGGTGCTTGAATATGATTGCTTTTGGCTCGAAATGTCTTTTGCAGGTTCAAAGCAGGGCGCCTTTACTGCAATCGACTTATTCCTTAGTCCACTTAGGCGAGCACTGGGCTGCGGCTAAGCCTCCGAGTGGAAGTCCGGCTTACCACTCGGTAGGATTTCGATAACTTAGGCGAGTACTTGGACTGCAGCTAAGCCTCCGAGTGGAAGTCCGGCTTACCACTCGGTAGGATTTTGATAACTTAGGCTAGCACTGGGCTGCAGCTAAGTCTCCGAGTGAGAGGTTTACTCTTCACTCGGTAGGATTTTTATAACTTAGGCGAGTGCTTGGACTGCAGCTAAGCCCCCAAGTGAGAGGTTCGCTCTTCACTCGGTAGGATTTTTATAACTTAGGCGAGTGCTTGGACTGCAGCTAAGCCCCCGAGTGAGAGGTTTGCTCTTCACTCGGTAGGATTTCGATAACTTAGGCGAGTTCTTGGACTGCAGCTAAGCCCCCGAGTGAGAGGTTTGCTCTTCACTCGGTAGGATTTTTTACAAACTTAGGCGAGCACAGGGCTGCAGCTAAGCCCCCGAGTGGAAGTCTAGCTTACCACTCGGTAGGATTTCGATAACTTAGGCGAAACGGATTCGCAGCTAAGCCTCCGAGTGGGAGTCTGGCTCACCACTCGGTAGGATTTTTACAAAGTTAGGCGAAACGGATTCGCGGCTAAGTCACCCACTGAGGGGGAATTTTATTGGACAAAAATAAAAAGTGACAAAAATTATGGAGGAACTATGACACTATTATTTTGAGGTCCATGAACTACAGAAGTACTTTATTGCAACTCATTCGAGTGATAAACCTTAAGTGTAAAATGGGCGGAGTAGTTCCGCGTTCCAAGCTCGGGGCTCGTCGATATTATGCTCGACGTTGTAAAGACGGTACGCCCCGTTGTGGAGGACCTTGGTGACGATGAAGGGACCTTCCCAAGAAGGAGCAAGCTTGTGTGGTTTGTGCTGATCCACTCGGAGAACCAAATCCCCTTCCTGGAAGGCTCGACCTCTCACATTTCTGGCGTGGAAACGACGCAAATCTTGTTGGTAGATGGTCGACCGGATCAGAGCCATCTCCCTTTCTTCCTCTAAAAGGTCGACTGCATCCTGCCACGCTTGTTCAGCTTCTGCTTCGTTGTAGATTTCAACTCGAGGAGCATTGTGGAGAAGATCACTCGGCAAGACTGCTTCAGCTCCGTAGACCAAGAAGAATGGAGTTCTTCCGGTCGACCGATTAGGTGTGGTCCGCAGTCCCCAAAGCACTGAGGGAAGTTCGTCGACCCAAGATCCAGCTGCATGCTTGAGATCACGCATCAGTCGGGGTTTCAATCCCTTGAGAATCAGGCCATTGGCTCGCTCTGCTTGTCCATTCGACTGCGGATGGGCGACTGAAGCGTAGTCGATCCGTGTGCCTTGAGAGTTATAGAAATCTCTGAATTCTTCCGAGTCAAAGTTCGACCCATTATCCGTAATGATGCTGTGCGGGACTCCATATCTGAATATTAGTTCCCTGATGAAACTAACAGCAGTACCGGCGTCAAGGTTCTTGATTGGTTTAGCCTCAATCCACTTGGTGAACTTGTCGACTGCCACCAGTACATGCGTGAAGCCACTTCGCCCTGTTCTCAAAGGACCGACCATGTCCAACCCCCATACTGCGAAAGGCCAGACGAGTGGAATGGTCTTCAGGGCTGATGCAGGCTTGTGCGACATATTCGAGTAAAACTGACATCCCTCGCACTTATCCACTATCTCCTTTGCCATCTCATTCGCCTTTGGCCAGTAAAATCCGGCTCGGTATGCTTTGGCCACGATGGTCCGAGAGGACGCGTGATGACCACAAGTCCCCGAGTGAATATCATTAAGGATGATTCGACCTTCTTCCGGCGTTATGCACTTCTGACCGACTCCAGTCGCGCTTTCTCTGTATAACTGTCCTTTGATTACGGTAAAGGCCTTAGATCGGCGGACGATCTGTCGAGCCTCTTCCTCATCCTCCGGGAGCTCTTTTCTCAGGATATACGCGATATATGGAACCGTCCAATCGGGAGTGACCACCAAGAGCTCCATGACCAAGTCGACCACTGCTGGGACTTCAACCTCAGTCGGATCTGTGGCACTCTTGGGCTGTGGAGCCTCTTCGGTGAAAGGATCTTCTTTGACTGACGGAGTGTGTATATGCTCCAAGAACACACCACTCGGAATGGCTTCTCTCTTGGATCCTATCTTTGCTAGATCATCAGCTGCTTGATTTTTCAGTCGGGGTATATGATGGAGCTCCAACCCCTCGAACTTCTTTTCCAGCTTCCTCACTGCACTGCAGTATCCAGTCATGGCTGGGCTTCTCACGTCCCACTCCTTCATCACTTGGTTGACCACTAAATCCGAGTCGCCATAGACCATCAGGCGATGGACGCCGAGTGAAATGGCCATGCGCAACCCATATAAGAGGGCCTCATATTCTGCCTCATTGTTGGAGGAATCAAAGTGAATCTGGAGCACATATCTGAGCTTATCTCCTCTGGGGGAAACTAGGACAACCCCAGCATCGGAACCATTCAACATCTTAGAGCCATCAAAGAACATGGTCCAATGCTCCGAGTGAACTTCAGTCGGCTGCTGCTGTTCAATCCACTCGGCGAGGAAATCTGCTATTGCCTGGGACTTAATGGCTTTCTTTGCCTCAAACTTGATATCAAGGGGAAGAAGTTCAATCGCCCATTTGGCCACTCGACCAGTTGCATCTCTGTTGTGAAAAATCTCTGATAGTGGAGCGTCGCTGACGACTGTGATGGAATGATCAGAGAAATAATGAGCAACCTTCTTTGTGGTCATGTATATTCCATACACAAGCTTCTGATAATGAGGATATCTCTGCTTGGATGGAGTCAAGACTTCAGACAAATAATACACTGGGCGCTGAACTTTGAGAGCTTTTCCTTCTTCTTCCCGCTCGACCGTTAGCACAGTACTGACGACTTGTTCTGTGGCTGCGATATAGAGCAATAGAGGCTCTTTGCTGATTGGAGCAGCAAGCACCGGCTGGGTGGAGAGCAGAGCTTTTAGCTCGGCAAATGCTGCATCAGCTTCTGGAGTCCACTCGAACTTGTCTGCCTTCTTCATCAGTCGGTAAAGAGGCAATGCCTTTTCACCGAGTCGTGAGATGAATCGACTTAATGCGGCCAAGCATCCAGTAAGCTTCTGGACATCGTGCACTCGCACAGGGCGTTTCATTCGGAGAATAGTGTCGATCTTCTCTGGATTAGCGTCGATTCCTCGTTCGGAAACAAGAAAACCGAGTAACTTGCCACCAGGAACTCCAAATGTGCACTTTGATGGATTGAGCTTGATATCATACCTTCTGAGGTTGGCAAATGTTTCGGTGAGATCAGCGAGCAGGTCGGAACCTTTTCGTGACTTGACAACGATATCATCCATATACGCTTCCACATTCCGACTGATTTGAGTGAGTAGACACTTCTGAATCATTCGCATAAATGTGGCTCCGGCATTCTTGAGGCCGAATGGCATGGTGATATAGCAGAAGCACCCGAATGGAGTGATGAAAGCTGTTTTTACCTCGTCGGGTCCGTACAGACGGATCTGGTGGTACCCGGAGTAGGCGTCTAGAAAAGACAGTCTCTCGCATCCCGCGGTCGAGTCAACAATTTGATCTATGCGAGGGAGAGGAAAATGATCTTTCGGGCAGACCCGGTTGATGTGCTTGAAATCAATGCACATTCGGAGCGATTTGTCCTTCTTAGGAGCCATGACGACATTAGCGAGCCACTCGGAGTGGTATATCTCTCGGATAAATCCTGCCGCCAACAGTCGAGCCACTTCCTCACCAATGGTTTTTCTCTTCTGGACGGCGGACCGCCGAAGATGTTCTTTGACTGGTTTTGCAGATGAGTCGACTCTTAGGCGATGCTCAGCCAGTCCCCTGGGAACACCTGGCATGTCAGCGGGCTTCCATGCAAAAATGTCCCAGTTCTCACGGAGGAACTGGATGAGCGCTTCTTCCTATTTCGGGTCGAGTGTTGTGGAGATGTGGGTCGGAGCTGCATCGGGGTCGGTCGGGTGCATGTGAACAGGCTTCGTCGCACCGGACGACTGAAATGCAGACTCTGTGGCGGGTTTCTTGGATCGCAGCAAATCACTCGGATCTGCATTTTGCTTGTATTCTTCGAATTCGACCGCTGTCACCTGGGAATCGGCAATCTTTGAGCCCTTCTGAAAGCACTCTTCTGCCTTTTTCCGATCACCGGTGACAGTGATCACTCCTTTGGGGCCGGGCATCTTCAATTTGAGGTACACGTAACATGGTCGAGCCATGAACCGTGCGTAAGCTGGTCTCCCCAAAATGGCATGATATGCACTCTGAAAATCCACGACCTCAAACGTCAACTTTTCTTTGCGAAAATGTTTCGAATCACCAAACACCACGTCCAGAGCTATTTGGCCGAGTGACTCGGCTTTCTTCCCTGGTATAACTCCATGAAAGCTCATGTTACTGGTGCTCAGTCGGGACATCGGAATGCCCATTCCTTTCAGTGTGTCTGCATACAACAAATTCAGCCCGCTTCCACCGCCCATCAGCACTTTTGTCAGTCGAGTGCCTTCGACAACTGGATCGACCACCAAAGCTTGCCTCCCAGGGGTGGCAATATGAGTCGGGTGATCAGATTGGTCGAATGTGATGGGTATTTGGGACCATTTCAGATAATTTGCTTTTGCTGGGGCAACCATGTTCACTTCTCGGTTAATGACTTTCAATCGACTCTTGCTTTCCACATCTGCAAAGATCATCAGAGTGGAGTTGATATGCAGATATCCTTCCTCACTGTCCTCCTTGTCTTCGGCCTTGTCTGACTCCTTCTCCTTGTCCTTAGACTGTTTTCCCTGAAACTGCTGGATCAGGAGTCAACATTGGCGAGTGGTATGCTTCGGGTAGATGATATTCCCCTCTTCGTCTTTCTTCGTGTGGATGTGACACGACATATCCATCACGTCGTTCCCTTCTTTATCCTTCACCTTCTTAGGGTTCCAGGATCCTTTTGGTTTCCCTTTAAACTTTCCTTGAGTCACGGCCAGAGCCTCTCCAGGAGCTGCCGGTTCAGCCTTCCGCTTCTGTTTCCGACTGGTGTTTCCCTTTTCCGACTGGCTCGGCTTGTGCTTGCCGCTTCGGAGTCGGTCTTGTTCTTCGCCGTTGGCGTACTTGGTAGCGATCTCCATCATCCGACTCAAGGTCATGTCACCGGTTCGACCAAACTTCAAGCTCAATTCTCTGTTCTTGACGCCATCTTTAAAGGCGCAGACTGCCTGATGATCAGACACATTCTCCACAGTATGGTGCAAAGTGATCCATCTCTGAATATACTCTCTGAGAGTCTCATTGGTTTTCTGCACGCAGACTTGCAACTCTGTCAGTCCAGCTGGTCGCTTGGAAGTTCCTTCAAATGTTCTGATGAACACTCGGGACAAATCTTCCCAAGTGTAAATGCTGCTAGGAGGTAATTGAGTCAACCATGCCCTGGCAGAACCTTCCAGCATGAGGGGCAAATGCTTCATAGCCACCTCGTCGTTCCCACCACCAATCTGAACCGCCACTCGGTAGTCCTCAAGCCAAGTTTCAGGCTTAGACTCACCAGTGAACTTGCTGACTCCTGTTGCCAACCTGAAATTGGGAGGGATAACTGCGGCTCTGATAGCTCTGCTGAAACATTCAGGACCAGAAACATGCACTCGACTGCTTGTGGGCGCATCTCTGTCGAGTCCGCCTCGATGGGCTCTGTTCCGGTCGACCAAACCTTGCACGATAATGGATCGCGCGTCGAAGCCTGGTTCTCTGGGGTCGACTGGAACTCTTCGCCCCGTACTGAACTGACGCCTGTCATCTTGCTGCCGAGGAGCGTAAGACCCGCCCCTCGGAGGGGAATTGGGCACTCAACGCCTATCATCTCGGTCGAGTCGGTCACCATATTGGTCTCGCCGATTCTCGCGCCCTTCACGCCGCGGAGGCGATCTGGGGCTGTGAGCCGACTGAACCGTATTCGCAGCGACGGATCGACTGTGAACTCTGTTGCGCGACTGCGACACGGTCGAATTCTGATCTCCTGCTGCCCGGAGCAGATCCCTGATCTGCATCAAGCCTCTGCCAGCTTCCGACTGAGAAGGCTGGATGGACTCTGCTATACGGGTCGCAGCTGCTAAATTCTGGATTGGGGTTCGATATACCTGAGTCGGCGGGAAGAGTTGACGTCGACTGGTGTCAGGAACTCGTTGCCGCGCACGCTCGTCGAGTGCTCGCTGAAGATTCTCCAGTCGAGTGCGTTCGGCCAAATTGGCCAAATGTGCCTCCTCCAAGGCGCGAGCCTCGGGGGTTTCTCCTACGATGGGAGTACGCAGGGCATCCGCGTTCCTGCGGAAAAGTTCCTCTCTTTGCAGAGAGTCGAGTGGCTCGGGCTGGTACTCTTCGTGGTCTCGTGCGGGGTCGCCTCCGTCGCCTGCTCCACCATCACGGGCGAAGCCAGGGGGACTGCGGGGCCCGTCGACCATCAGAATTTCTGCCGCTGGATCACTGCTATCGCACTCGGATGCGGTCTCTACGGAACCAGTCGACAGATCGAACAGGCCGTAGAGAGATTCGTCGGGCTCGATTGCCGCAACTTGGGTGGTGGCCGTCTGGCGAGCCACCGCGTGCCTCACCCACCGCTGAATCCTCGACCGGCCCGAGCGCTTGCGCTGACGGGAGACCGGGAGGGTGGTCGATGGGGATGTCGACCGATACGGGGTCGACAGTTGCCGCAGCAAAACGCCGCGGACACATGCGCGAAAATGTGTCGCACCGCGGACGGGGAGCGCATCAACATCGAGTGGAGCCTCTTGGAGCCAGGCGGAGTCGTCGGCGATGAAGGTGAGAGCGCCGAGACGGATCTCTCGACCCTCGACCAAAAATCCAGCAGCCACCATGATGAAAGTACTCAGAAGAATCGCAACTTCTCCACAAAATTGCTAAAACACCTGCCCCACGGTGGGCGCCAACTGTCGTGGTTCTAAGCCTGACAGTAGAGTGGGGGGTAGGTATGGAGAGGCAAGGTCCTAGCTATGGAGAAGTTGTAAACACAAGAGATGTACGAGTTCAGGCCCTTCTCGGAGGAAGTAAAAGCCCTACGTCTCGGAGCCCAGAGGCGTCGAGTGGATTATGTGTATATGAGTTACAAGGTGCCGAACCCCTCTACCTGTGGAGGGGGGTGGCTTATATAGAGTGCGCCAGGACCCCAGCCAGCCCACGTAGGAGGGGGTTTAAGGTGAGTTAAGTCTGGGGCGTTACTGGTAATGCCCCACATAAAGTGTCTTTACTATCATAAAGTCTACTTAATTACAGGCCGTTGCAGTGCAGAGTGCCTCTTGACCTTCTTGTGGTCGAGTGAGTCTTCGTGGTCGAGTCCTTCAAGTCAGTCGAGTGAGTCCCTCGGTGGTCGACTGGAAGGTGACCTCTTCTAAGGGTGTCCTTGGGCAGGGTACTTAGATCAGGTCTGTGACCCTACCCTAGGTACATGACCCCATCACCGGGTCCACTTACTCACTCAAGAGCAACACAGTTAGCAAATTTCTGTGGGCACTTTTCTTTTGTGTCAATATCAGAACCCAAGAAAGTTGCTGAAGCCTTTATGAAACCTGAATGGATACAAGCAATGCAAGAGGAACTTCAACAGTTCAAGCTAAACAATGTTTGGGAACTTGTCAAGCGTCCCGAGCCTCGCAAGCATAACATTATTGGTACAAAATGGATATATCGAAACAAGCAAGATGAGCATGGTCAAGTAGTCAAAAACAAAGCACGTCTTGTGGCTCAAGGATATACTCAAGTTGAAAGAATTGACTTCGATGAAACATTTGCTCCTGTGGCTAGGCTTGAAGCTATTCGTATACTGCTAGCCTACGCTAATCACACACAACATTCTGCTACATCAAATGGATGTGAAGAGTGCATTTCTCAACGGCAAGATTGAAGAAGAAGTGTACATAGCTCAACCACCTAGCTTTGAAGATCCAAAACATCCTGATATGGTGTACAAGCTAAACAAAGCACTGTATGGCCTCAAACAAGCTCCTCGCGCTTGGTATGATACGATCAAAGACTTCCTGAAGAGCAAAGGCTTCAAACCTGGATCCCTTGACCCCACACTCTTCACGAAGACATATGATGGTGAACTGTTTGTGTGCCAAATGTATGTGGATGACATTATCTTTGGATGCACCAACCAGAAGTATAGTGATGAATTTGGATACATGATGCAAGAGCAATATCAGATGTCCATGATGGGTGAGCTGAAATTCTTCCTTGGTCTTCAAATTCGTCAGCAAAGGAATGGCATCTTCATATCTCAAGAAAAATACCTCAAAGATTGTCTGAAGAAGTTTGGAATGGAAGATTGCAAAGGCTATACGACGCCAGTGCCAGCCAAACACCATCTTGGTCCCGACGACAATGGTAAAGAGTTCGATCAAAAGGTATAATGCTCCATGATTGGTTCTTTACTTTATCTATGTGCATCTAGGCCTGATATTATGCTTAGTGTTTGCATGTGTGCTCGATTCCAAGCGGCACCAAAGGAATCGCATCACTTAGCTGTGAAGCGAATTCTTTGATATTTGGCTTACACCCCAACACTCGGATTATGGTATCCAAAGGGCTCAAAATTTGATTTGGTTGGTTTCTCGGATGCTGATTATGCCGGTGACAAGGTGGATCACAAGTCTACATCAGGCACATGTCACTTTCTGGGACGATCACTTGTCTGTTGGTCTTCAAAGAAGCAGAACTGTGTGTCACTCTCAACTGCTGAATCTGAATACATTGCTGCGGGATCTTGTTGCGCTCAGCTTCTATAGATGAAGCAAACTCTCAAGGATTATGGCATCAATCTGAAACAAGTACCTCTCTTCTGCGACAACGAAAGCGCCATCAAGATTGCCAACAATCCAGTCCAGCACTCAAAGACAAAGCAAATTGAAATTCATCATCACTTTCTCAGAGATCATGTCATGAAGAAAGATATTGACATCATTCACGTCAACACGGAAGAGCAACTGGCAGATATCTTCACAAAGCCCTTGGATGAGAAAAGGTTTTGCAAGTTACGGTGTGAGCTAAATATCTTGGAATCCTCAAATGTCCTGTGATCAGGCACACATCCTAACACTTATGCATGTTGATGACTTAGATGTGCAACACACGAAGTAAAGTATATCTTCAATTAATGAAGACTTACATTCTGAGTGTGAACACATTAATGTGGAATTTGACTTCGGAGCACCACGATAATTGTGCGCTGTGTCTGGGTCTAATACTTCCTATACGGTGGGTAACGCCACCACCAAATTTCTTGGTTTGAAGTGTTTCACTCATGGCGTTATATTTGCAATGTCTTCGCATTTTGTTTGTCTTCAACTTTAACTTA
Source organism: Triticum aestivum (assembly GCF_018294505.1). NCBI lineage: Eukaryota > Viridiplantae > Streptophyta > Magnoliopsida > Poales > Poaceae > Triticum > Triticum aestivum. The sequence continues at coordinate 531,902,873 of NC_057810.1, read as the reverse complement.
TCTTCATGATTCTCTTCACTATGATGATTTGATTGCTTTCTGATATATATATATATATATATATATATATATATATATATATATACTAGTGTTCTGTCCTCTACAGCATTCACTTATAGCTATGTCTCCCTATTTGAATCTTTTGAACTAAGTGAATGTGATCGGACCCTAATCACTCTGTGCTTTCTATCTCAAACTCTATCTGTCCAAATCATATGCATTCTATTGAAACTGTCGAATGTCTTCTCTGCGCCCTAGTCAACAGAAGACACAGAGACAAATATTAAGTCTGTTTTAAATGATTTATCTTTATTGGTTGAAATCCGGAGAAGCCGGAACAACCACCCGACATGCCTGGCGGGCGTGGGAATGTGGGACAACTCTGAGTATGTTGCATGCTTGCCACGTGCCCCTCAGATGTGAATCGCCAGGGGCACCTGCATAATTGCGATGTACCGCACACTTCCTTATAAATACATGCCCCTTGCTGTAAAGAAAACCTTCTTCCACCTCTCCACCTCGTCAAAACCCTAGCGCCACCGCTAGCTCACGAGGACGCCGACGACAAAGCGCTTAGCTGCCGCGACTTCTCCGACGCCGTCCTCATGCCGGCTGCGGACATCGTCCTCTCCACCGCCGCCGTAGGTGTCCTCCGTCGCCAAGTTAGGGCACGGTGGATTGAACTGCTCGGTCTCCTATTCATCCCATCTAGCAGTTCTTCGTGTGGTAAATATAACTCTATTTTTACCATTTTTTTTGATCCTCAAAGATTCATCCTATTTACCAAAAGTGGTTTCTACCTATACAATGTTAGATCTAATCTGTCTGCACCTCATACTGCTTAGTATATTCACTTAAGCTTCATATCAAGTTAGATTCCTCACTTGTACTTATTCACGGATTCGTACAAATCTGGAACCAACTCTCAACATATAAGTGAATGTCTTCGCATCATGAGGTCAATGTCTTCAAACTGATTTATCTTCAAATCTTCTGAGAATGCATATGACCTCTTCCCCTTCCCTCGCATCTCTAATGCTGTCATAGATACATGTCCGTGGGAGAATCCCTTGGTTCTCATAGTCTGCATTCGTTTGCAGAATTCTTACAACATCACATTGATTCTCCTGAAGCCAGTTCCTGTTTGTCCAGCAAATGAAAGCCCTTGAAGCCTCTGAATGTATTGAAACCATTCAGTTTGAAGTTCATGGCTACAGAGAACTCAGTAAGGAAGGGTGGCAGACAGCGTCGAGGGGGAACATCAAAAGATTTGCCTGATGACCTCGCAGAACTTTATAAGACAGATCCTGAAGAGAATTACCATCAGCGCAAGACACGGATCCAATGGATTCGACGATATTGGGCTGAACAATGGTTCAAATACAAGTTCATGACCCAGGAATATGCTGAGAAGAATGCTATCAAAAGTCCTTGGGGTGATATTCTCTATCGAGGCCTTCAACCCAAGAACAGAGTTGAAGCTATTGCACAGGGTTTCTATCCCTGTATAGTCCGTGGACCTCAACCTGAAAATGCCAACTCAACATCATTGCTCTGGTGTCGTGACGACAATCTCTTCAAGCGTAACTTTCAGCATGCAAAGGCATCGGCCAAAGAAAACAAGAAATAATTGGGATTAGACTTCAATCCTGGTCCCTCTGCTCCCCGTGCCGACAGCTCACGTGATGCAGAACCCAATGTCATCGGCCCCTTCTCCAACCTTGATGGCCTCATCACTTACATCTTGGTCCAAGGTGCCAAAATGGATCATTCTTATAATGATGCTAACACTGATGAAGCCCCAGCTCCTCCTCCAAAGCCGCAGAAGCTAAAGAACCTTAAGGCTTCAGGATCAGCTCCTCCTCCAAAAGCTTCACGTGTGAAGCCACTGGCCACTGCATCTCCTGAAGACAGTGTGCAGTCTGAGGATCTATCACGTATTCCAAGAAGACGGAGAAGAAAAAGAAAATCGTCAAGCACACTGATCAACTCTTGACTCCTGCTGCCATTCTGTGAGAAGAGCACATTGATCTGTCCAGCGATGAAGATTTTGCGGATGATGCCCTTGAGCAACTGATCAAGAGCAAGGAAGAAGCAGAGATCTTCAATAATTTGCCTCTCTTTGATGTGGCAATCATCCATAACTTCATTGATGAGTGGTTTGACACCCCAAATCTCAGCTTTGATGATCTGCAACTTCCCATTGGCCTCAGCGTCGCCTTCAATGGCGCCATTGCTTCTGAGCTAGCTCTTGCTCAGTGCATTGTTGAACTGAAGCACAAAATCGACTATGAGAAGGCTCAGTTCAAGAAGCATGTGGCCAAGCTCAGTGTGCAAGATGTCAAAAACTTCAAGATCATGCTGCACGAGCTCAAAGAAGCCTTTCATAAGAAGCGTGAAGAAGCTCAAGGCTCTCGTGAGCGTATGAAGAGTCTGGCTGACAAGTGTGTGCTAGCCTACAATGAGGCTGAGAAGCGCAAGTCTCTTGGTCGTCCTGGCATTGACCCAAGAATGGCTGCAAAGAAGAAGAAGTTATCAACTGCCCAATCTACACCTTCAAGGCAGGAAGAACCTCGCATAGTCTTCCCAAGCAGCATGACTGGCTCGAAGCCAAAGGTCATGCCAACCGCTTCAGAAATGAAGAAGATGAGGGCTGCAGAGGTTGAAGCCAGAAAAAGGAAAACTACAGAAGCCTCTGATGCTGCTCCCTCCAAGAAGAAGCGCAAAACCAAGAAGAATCGGGCTGCTCCCACAGAGCCCTTGGTTGTTGAACCCATCTCAATGGTGCGTCCTGCATCTGAACACCACGAACAACAGATGATAGTTCATGAGTCTGTTTCCATAGAGGCTTATGAAGCTGAAGACATTCCAGCAGTTGAACCCACCGCTGCTGAAGACATGGTCACCATGACAATGTTGAAGATGATGACGTTCTTCCTCAGATCGAACACAACTTGGTATCATCGCCTGTTCTCACGAACAGCAAACTCATCAGCATTGGTCGTCCTCTGACACCAATTGCTCAGGATGCATCATGGGCTGATCACCCACAGCAACAAGACTCCCCAAGTACTCCCCAACCACAACCACATGTTACGCCGCCTGTTCAAGAAGAACAAGAAGACCTTGAGGCCCAACCAACTCCATCTCCAAAGGCGTCGCCAGCTTTTCGCAGGCTTCGCAAAGGACAAAAGCCTCAGGTCCCTCTTTCGAGCATTGCAGAAGGAGAAGTGCACCACTCATCTGTTGCATGTCAAGTGTTTCCAGAAGCCACTCTGACTGTGAATGTCTCCGTTTCTGAAGCCCAAGCTGCTGAAGACAATCCGACTGCATCAGCCGATGACAATCAAGAAGACGTACGTGTCCCCACTCTCCCCAATACAGAAGAAGTTGTTCCTGATGTGAACATGCCAGTGCCCGACCCTCCAGCTCATCAAGTGGAGGTTGAAAATCTTGAGGCTGCCACCACCAACACCAATGAAGCCAATGACGTTGTCATGGCTGAAGCTAATGTGGAGCTTGCACCAACCAATGTGCCTGAAGTCAATGATGCAACTGCTCCTGAAGTGTCTGTTGTGCGGCCTGAAGCCTCAGTTGATGCCACTACTCCTGTTCCGCCACCAAGGCCCTATACTATTGAGCAACCATACAATCATGGTCAGCTAACCACTGTCCGATGGCCCGTTCTGGTCCCTCCGCCTACTGCTTCTGGTCCTCAGTTTGATTATCATGTTGAGCATAGGCCTCAGGTCCAGAAACCAAAGCCAAGACTGCCAAGGTTCCCAGGAACTGCCAACTCTACAGGGTCCTTCAATGCAAATGGCTTCAAAAGCCACAACACCTTCTTTGACAGCGCAAAGAACCCCTACACAAAGCCAAGAATATCATCTGATCGTTTCTGGAGCTATTAGCAGCGCAGCTATTACTCCTGCGTTCTGTATGATCAAGGGCGCATTTTCCCTCATATGCGCCTCGACACTGAAGCCATTGCTGGACTGCGATGCTTAGAAGAAGCACTTGACTGCTTTCGTGATGCAGGTCTGCTTAGCTTTGTGATAGACAAAGAGCATTGGAATGAGGAACTTTTGCTTCAATTCTATGCTACCCTCCACATTCGCGGCTACAACAGGGATATAAAGACATGGGTTCTTGAGTGGATGACTGGAAATGTTCATCATGAAGCCAAAGCTCATGACATCATTGAGCTTACAGGCTTATCCACTCCCGGAAAGCTGTACGAACCTGATTGTCGACTCCACCGCAATGCACCGGAGAGCATCTTCCATAAGCCAGAACCCAACATGAGCCAGATGTTGAGCATGATGAAGCCTTTGCCACATGACACCGAATACCCAATAGAGTTCTTTGTTGATGACCTTGAGTATCTGCCTCGCACCATATATCACATCATCAGGCAGACTCTATGGCCTTTCAAAGGGCATTCATCAGCTGCAAAACTTGAAGGAGCCATGAAGACATTGGTCTTTTACATCGTCAATGGCATCAGCTTCAATACACAAGAATTCTTCATCCGGCAACTTGCTGCGTCTGGATCTGACCTTTTTGGCCTGAAGTTCTATGCTCCATGGGTCATGCGCCTCATCAAGCTACACCCTGCTATCAACTATCAGCCCTCTGCTCGCAATCATCTGATCTTTATACCAGAGGTTGATATGTCAGTTCAAGCCATATACCCTGAGCCTGCCAAGAAGCCTCTTTGTCTTCAAAATGTTGAACACCAAAGCTTCACTCAGCCCATGGGAGGAGTCCAAGCAGTAACTCGTATCTATCCAATGGCTGGAAACACTCGTCTGCCTCATTGTGCGCAAACTGAAGCTACTGAGAGCACAATTGCCCAAAGACCCAAGAAGTGCTCTCGCATTCTAAATGACCGAGAACTACTTGTGGCACTGCATCAGAAACAAGATAAGCATCACTTTTGGCTCAAGCGACAGATGCAAAGCCTCTTGGTGGACGTCAATCGCATTCGAAATCTTGCCACCAAGAACGCCTTTGTCACTCACGAGACATGTCGGCGATCATGGAAGAGTTTGACGCTGCTTAGTGCTGAAGAAGATCTTCAAGACGATGGCTTCACTGAAAGATTCAAGTTTGACTCCACTCCTCCACAGAATGTTGTCCTACGTCGAACCCCATCTCTTGAAGACTCTGACTATTCTTCCTCCGCGGCAACTGTGAATGCCATAGTGATTGATGATGAAGACGATGCTACTTCACCGTCTCCTACTTCTGCACGCATCGACACTGCACCAAGTACGTATGCACCGCCAAACAACAATGACAACCCTCATGCTTCTCCTACTCATGAGAACGAGTAGATACTCTATGTCTTCAAACCTTTTTGGTCATTACTGACAAAAGGGGGAGAAGCGTATGAGTTGATAGTCTTCAAACGGGTTCATATGGGCGGTTGCTTTATATTTTGCCTCGTGTTTACAACTCTCGCTTTTGATACATTTGGTTCTTTGAGTTGTAACACTTAAACTCGATGGTCGTCTGCTACTTATTTGCTTTTCTGTGATGCGATGATAAATTCTGCATGTGCGATGATAACTTCCGCACTTAGATCATTCTGCAGACGTCCATTTTTCATTATGCATGTCATTCCTTTTGTTACATCATTTCATGCATGATGAATTATCTTCATAAGTTGAAGAGGATCTCCACAAGTACAACCTGCCATGTGCATTTGCATTCCAAAAGCAAATTACTTATATGCACATCTTCAGGGGGAGCCTTTGCCACTTATGAAGACAATACCCTATCCTTTGCAATTTCACATACTTTATTCCCGTTGAAAACTTCAACCAGTTTGTCATCAATCACCAAAAAGGGGGAGATTTTAAGTGCATCTAGTGCCACCCCTTGTTGGTTTTGGAGTATTGACGACAAAGTTGGTTGAGGGACTAATGCGTTTGTGAGAATTGCAGGATAACGCATGTAGTGTCTCTCATTGATTCGGTTTACCTACCGGAGATGACCCCTAAAAATGTATGAAGACATTGAAGACAATGGTGGTATGTGAAGATATTCACATTGAAGACTATGACATGAGAAGACATTGAGTGAAGACAATGGAGCGCGAAGACTGTGTCGTTTCATTGTTTCCTCTTCTTCTTTGTTGAGTCATAGGAACCAACGTACTATTAAGTGGGGTCCAAGTGAACTAAGTCAGAATGACTGAAGTGATGCTCAACCAAAATCCTATGTCTTCGAGCGATGACAATGAGAGCAAATCTTATCCAGAGCTGGATGAGTCAGCTTTGCTTGTAGCGCAAGTAAAGTTGTCGTGTGTGTTTGAAATCTGACCGTTGGAACACGTGTCAGTTCCTTAGTGACCCAGGGTCATTTCGGACATATCAGGTCGGGTTGCCTTGTGGCTATAAATAGCCCACCCCCTACACCATAAATTGGTGGCTGCTCAGAGTTAGTTTATGGCTTTTGTCGTTTGAGAGCAACCCACCTCGAAGCCTTTGAGAGAGAGAAATCCTTGCGAGGACAAAGCCCAAACACCCAGAGCCAAAGAGTGTTAGGCATCACTGAAGTCTTTCTGCCTGTGTGACCTGAAGACTTATTACACTTGAGGACTGTGAATCCTCCAGCCGGTTAGGCGTCGCGTTCTGAGCATCCAAGAGTCATTGTGGATCGCCGGTGAACGAAGTCTGTGAAGGTTCGGAAGTCTACGTTGAAGACTTACCAGAGTGATTGGGCGAGGACTAGGTGTCCTTAGCTCAAGGGGAATAAGGTGAAGACACGGTCTTCTGAGTTGAATCTCAGCCTCCCTAACCAGACGTACAGTTGTCACAGCAACTGGAACTGGTCCAACAAATCCGGTGTCTTTAACAAGTGACTGGTTCTATCCTCTCCCCCCTTTACTTAGTGTTTGTCTTCGTGAAGTCATTGCTTAATCTTCGTACCTGTTTGACTTCATTGCTTGACTACTATCATTTGTTGGCTTCATACTATCTTCCATCCTGATCCTTACTACCTAGCTGCTGTTAGTCTTTGTACTTTCACATTATCGCATACTTGACTATGGCTTGCTTAGTGTAGTTTATCTTCCGCTGCATATCAATTAGGCCATTTCCATTGTTTGTCTTCGAAACTTCCACGTTTTGAAGACTTCCGTAAAAATCGCCTATTCACCCCCCCTCTAGTCGATAACTAGCACTTTCAGGTAGAATTGAGATATTAGTGTCAAGTCTGGAGGCTATTCGGAGTCCCAGATTGGATCCATGACATCACAACGAGCTCTGGAATGGTCCACAGATAAAGATTTATATATGGGAAGCCTATTCAGGGTTCCAAAAAATGTTTGGGATTTTTCGGTATTGTACCGAGAAGGTTCTAGAAGGTTCTGAAGTGGGACCCACCTGCATGAGGGGACCCACATGGACGTGGGTAGTTGGTCAAGGCCCCACACCCCAGGTCTAGGCACACCAAGATCCCCCACCTAAAAGGAATATGATTATATCTCGAAGGGATAAAATGAGGATCCCAAAAATGGGGAATATCGATCGGTGGGGAAGGAAATGAGGGATTACCTCCCCCCCTTGGCCAATGACCCTAGTGGCTTGGAGGTCAAGCCTCCAATGCCCTCCACCCCTATATATACTGGGGAGATGCATGGGGAACTGGGCCCTTCCATCATTGCTCGTCTCCCTCTTGTTACACCTCCTCCACCTCGCGCAGACGCTTGGCGAAGCTCTGCTGCTACCACCACCACCATGTCATCGTGCTGGTCACGTACTCATCTACTTCCTCTCCATCTCTTGCTGGATCATGAAGGAGATGATGCCACTGAACCGAACGTGTGCTAATCTCAAAGGTGCCGTACGTGCGGTGCTTAGATCGTGTCACGAGTACGATTACGTCAACCATGATCTTTATATCATTAACTCTTTCAGTCTACAAGGGTACGTAGACACACTCCCCTCTCATTGATATACATCTCCATAGATAGATCAGATTTTGTTTTGTTTTCCATGCAACGTTCCCCATTAGTTGCATCAATAGCTAGGTCTATGCGTAGATGCTATGCATGAGTAGAACACAAATTGGTTGTAGGCGTCGATGTTCAGATTGCTTACCTCATTTGTCACATTTGGATTAGTGGTATTGTGGGATGAAGCGGCTTGGACCAAACTTACTTGTCCACGCACAAGAGGCCGGTTCCTCTGACTAACATGCAACTTGTATGCATAAATTTGGCTGGCGGGTGTTTGTCTTTCTCACCTTAGTTGAATCTGATTTGACAACGACGATCCTTGTAGAAGGTTAAGACACAACTTGTATATCACCCTTTTGGTTTTGCATAGATAAAACAGTTCTTATAGTTTGCCCTAGCAGCCACGTAAAAGTGCAACAACAAAGTAGCGGACGTCTAACTTGTTTTTGCAGGGCATGTGATGTGATGTGGTATGGCCAAGATATGATTTGATATATGTTGATGTATGAGATGATCATGTTTTGTAATATTTCAGGACTTGCATGTCGATGAGTACGACAACCGGCAAGGGCCATAGTGTTGTCTTTAATTTATTGTATGACCTACGTGTCGATCTTTAAACACCATGTAATTGCTTTACTTTATCACTATGAGTTACCAATAGTCGTAGAAGCAATAGTTGGTGGAGACAACCACATGATAGCATGATGATGGAGATCATGGTGTCATGTCGGTGATGATGGAGATCATGCCATCGCGTTTGGAGATGGAGATCAAAAGCATGAGATAATAATGGCCATATCAGGTCACATATTGATTGCATGTGAGGTTTATCTTTTATGCGTCTTATTTTTCTTAGGAAGACGGTAGCATTATAAGATGACCCCTTCACTTAATTTCAAGATAAAAGGTGTTCTCCCTAAGTATGTAGCGTTGCAAAAGTTCGTCGGGAGAACCTCATGAGGATCGGGTGTGATGCACTCTTCGTTCCCATACAACGGGTGAAAGCCAGTTTTACACATGAAGAGTACTAGGGTTAAACTTGACGAGCCTAGCATGTACAGACATGGCCTCGGATCACGGACGACCGAAAGGTCGAACATGTGTCATATAGTAGATATGATCAGCATGAATATGTTCACCATTGATGACCATGCACCCCATCTTAAGTCATGATCGGACATGGGTTAGTTGATTTGGATCATGTAACACTTAGACAACTTGAGGGATGTTTATTTAAGTAGGTGTTCACTACTAATATGATTAACTGAATCAATTATCATGAACATAGTCTAAATGTATTTGCAAATTTCTATTGTAGATCAATGGCTCGCTCTGTAGCTCCCCTGAATTTTAATGCATTCCTAGAGAAAGCTAAGTTGAAAGATGATGGAAACAACTATGCAGATTGGGTCCATTATCTAAGGATTATCCTCACTTCTACAAAGAAGGCTCATGTCCTTGATGCACCGCTAGGTCCTCGATCCATGAAACCCGCTCCCGCCAATCTAAATGTTATGAACGTCTGGCAGGCAAGAAATGATGACTACATGATAGTTTAATTTGCCATGCTTTACGGCTTAGAACCAGGGCTCGAAAAGCATTTGACAGGGTTCTTCAGTCACTGCCACCAAGCTACAAAGGCTTTGTGATGAACTATAACATGCAGGGGATGGAGAAGACAATTCTTGAGCTTTTCGTGATGCTTAAGGCCGGTGAAGTAGAAATTGGAAAGGAGCATTGTCGTGGTATTTCGTCGACATATGCCAAGGGATGGATTATCATGTGTGAGGACAGGAGTGCGTTGTCGGGATCTACAAACGGGAGTAGGCAAGACCTGAAACAACGCCGGGTCTTACCCAGGTTCGGGGCTCTCCATGGAGATAACACCCCTGATCCTACTCTGCGGGGTCTCCTCATCTCTATGATCAAATAGCGTAACTACAAGGGTGCTCCTTGAGCTGTTTGGCTAGAGGAGGAAGAAGGCAAGCTAGCTCTACTCCTTCCCTAGCTATGTGGGTGTGAGGACTATGCCGCACTGTAGCCTTGTCACTGATGACGATAGCTTGGTCAGGGGGCTTATGGCTACAGTACCGCCGCCTGGCGGGCGATTGTTGTAGTCACACCCCGTCACTTCAGGTTAATGGAGCACAGACTCCAAGGGGAGGGATGGACGCCTGCTAGGAGTCGCCCCCCCTTATGGCCACGTGTCCTGGCCTTGCCGCCTTCTGGTGATACACGGACAGGCGTGGCCCGCCGTCTGCGGGCCACACCGACCACCTATCGAGGGAGCATGGACCTGTCTGACGTAGGTGACGTCATGGGCCGCATGGCTATAGTGTCGTGTCAGGCGAGGGGTGTCCGCTTGGTACGCCCACACTGTGGCCACATTCCATCCGAGATTCGGGGATGGCAGGTTACACTGTTGCCACGCCTTGTCTTGTCGTGGCAGGTGGGTGCAAACTTTGACGGGGCGAGGGGCCGCTTGGTAGGAGTCGGCCCATGCCCTCGCCGCCTTCTGGGGTGCGCCGCCTGCCTGGGGTCTGCCTCTTTCTAGGAGGCGGCCCGTTGGCACTAGCCGGTTGCGTGGGCCGGCCTTGCGACTAGTCGGGCTGAGGGGCTTGGCCAGCCCCGATGTCTTAAAAACTATTGAGGTGCGGATGAGGCTACCCAGGGTCTATCCCTCCGTCAGTAGACCCCGAAGCTGGTGAGGTTCTATGGCTTTGGGCAGCCGGAGAGCCTCATCAGTTTCCCTCTCAAGTGGCATTCCGCCTTTTCCTCCGTCCGGCTGGGAGGAGTCTGGCACCCACGCATGCGACGGGACATCGCCGCAGGCCCGGGCCAGCCACCACAGGGCCTCGGCACGCGCGCGGATCCTTTGTGGCCGAGGCGGGCGGTTGCGCTTCCTAGGTGTGATTGATACGTGCCATTATAGCGCGGAGAACGCGGGGTTGTGGGGGGAGTGGGCGCAATTAATCTTGCGCCCCCCATGTCTCGCCCCCTCGGCTCCGCAGTCGGGGGGCTATAAGTAGGGGGAGGAGCGGGTAGGAGGACGCACACGCGCCCTCCTCACCCTTCGTCTTGCCTTTCTCCTTCCTATTCCTCTTGCTGCCGCAGCGCCTTCTCCTCTCGCCGGAGCACTGCCGCAGTCCGCCGTCGTAGGACTTTTTCATGCCGCAGCCGCCTCGCACCACCGCCGAGCATGGAGCCCATGGCGCACAGTGGCCGTGCAGGCGACTGGGCCAGCTCCAACGTCCATGACAAGCACTTGAAGTTCCTCCTCCAGACGCGACGGCTCCCTCATGCCTCGAACATCAAGGTGAGTGTTCCTCTCGAAAGGGAGATCTCACCGGCGCCGGAGGGCGGCGAGCGCGTCGTCTTTTGGTTGCACTTCCTCCGCGGCTTCAGTCTGCCGGTGAGCGGATTCCTCCGCTCGTTCCTCGACTTCTATGGAGTGCAGCCCCACCACCTCACGCCGAACACGGTGGTGCCGCTCTCCGCCTTCGTCACCCTCTGCGAGGGATATCTCGACACACTCCCCACACTCGAGCTGCGGGGAGAACTCTTCTACCTCAAGCTCGGCACCGCAGCCAAGAACGAGGTGGCCCAGTGCAAAACATGCATCATGGTGGGGCGCACCGGATCCGGGACCCGCTTCCCGGCTCTCGCCCTGTTGCAGTCAGCCAAGCTGTGGAAGAAGTCATACTTCTACGTTGAGAACATCCACCTGTCACGGAACTACGTCAACCTGCCGACTTACATAGCCGGTCTGCCGACCGAGCCCCGCACCAATTGGAAATATCGGCTGGAGAACCTGACGCCCGCCTCTACCACCGCACTCGCCCGGATCCGGAGATGATTGATTTGGAGGGCCTTAAGGCCCCAGATCTGCTGGGTGCTTTTGTGGAGCATCGGGTGCTGCCTCTTCAAGCCCGGCCCCTCATAATCAGCAACATGAGTGGGCGCCCGGATCCACCCAGATGTCCACCAAGGTGATGCCGGACGCGGAGGTGGTCCGGATGTTGAACTTTTTCTCCGACTGCAAGCTCTCAAAGAGGGATTGGTGGTTTGGCAAGCCGCCGTGCAGTCGAGCTAACCCGCCGCCTTCAGTAAGTCTTTTGATTCTATTTCTGTTTGCTTGTCCGGGTTCTTCCTACCGCCTAAGCAGTCGGCCATGGTGCAGTGCTTCCCTGGCCAAACGTCCACCGACGCACTGGCACCAGGTGACCAGTACCTAATGGACCGGGTGGTGAGCGACGCGGACGACCCTAACTTGGGGGCGGCCGCCATGGAAGAGGACGATGCCACAGGCGGTGGCGGTGAGGGAGCAGGCGACTCCTCAGGAGGCTGCCTTGGGGAGTGGCTAGACGACGACAACGAGGATGACGAGCCGCGCCGCAGTCATGGTGCCGATAAGGCAGGTGCCAGCTCCTCGCCTGCGCTGATTACAGCAGCCGGCGCGCCGAAACGCCGGGCCGACGCCGGGTTGTTCGGAAGCCGGCCCAAGAAGGTCAAGACCTCGGCCGCCGTGACCAAGCGGCAAGAGGCCGCCGCGAAGGCGGCCCTTTTCTAGAAGGGCCCTGTCGGTGTCAAAACCGGCGGATCTCGGGTAGGGGGTCCCGAACTGTGCGTCTAGGCGGATGGTAACAGGAGACAAGGGACACGATGTTTTACCCAGGTTCGGGCCCTCTTGATGGCGGTAAAACCCTACGTCCTGCTCGATTAATATTGATGATATGTGTTACAAGAGTGGATCTACCACGAGATCAAGGAGGCTAAACCCTAGAAGCTAGCCTATGGTATGATTGTTGTTCGTCCTAAGGACTAAAGCCATCCGGTTTATATAGACATCGGAGAGGGCTAGGGTTACACAGAGTCGGTTACAATGGTAGGAAATCTACATATCCGTATCGCCAAGCTTGCCTTCCACGCCAAGGAAAGTCCCATCCGGACACGGGACGGAGTCTTCAATCTTGTATCTTCATAGTCTTGGAGTCCGGCCGATGATGATAATTCGGCTATCCGGACACCCCCTAGTCCGGAACTCCCTCAGTAGCCCCTGAACCAGGCTTCAATGACGACGAGTCCGGCGCGCATGTTGTCTTCGGCATTGCAAGGCGGGTTCTTCCTCCGAATAATTTATAGAAGATTGTGAACACCAGGATAGTGTCCGGCTCTGCAAAATAAATTCCACATACCACCGTAGAGAGAATAATATTACACAAGTTCAATATGCTGACATACTATGTGGCGTGACGTCACACCATTACCAAGCCTTTACTCGAATTGTTTTTATTGTTCCACCTCCGCGCGTTTAGCGAGGCAGTTTCCTTGGCACGTCTTGTCAAAGCAGAGATCATGTTCCCCTTATTCCGGGATTCCCATCAATACGGACGTGGGTAACCCAACCGCACCATTGATTGTGACGCTTGGGAGATAAGTGAGTTTTACCAGGCCGGTCGGGACACATGTTCTTGTCCGCCCATATAAGGGGATAAAGATCCAACTCTTTTACCTGCGCCTTCTTCCTCCTTGGCTTATCCATCTCCGTGAACTCGTGCTCCAGCGCCCAAGTCCGCACTTCTCACCTCAACCTTCTCCAACTATGTCCGGAGCGGGAGGCAAGTGGATGGCCTCCTCCGTCACAGAGGGGCAGATCCAGAAGCTGCGCGATGCCGGATATTTGTCCAGCGACATCGCGCATCGGCTCCCCGACGAGGGCGAGCTCATCCCCACCCCCAGGCCCCATGAGAGGGTAGTATTTCTTCCCCATTTCCTCCGTGGACTGGGCTTCCCACTTCATCCCTTTGTCCGGGGGCTCATGTTCTACTACGGCCTAGATTTCCATGATCTGGCCCCGAATTTCATCCTCAACATCTCGGCGTTTATCGTCGTGTGCGAGGCCTTCCTCTGCATCCAGCCCCACTTCGGCTTGTGGCTCAAGACCTTCAGTGTCAAGCCGAAGGTTGTGAAGGGCAGCCAAGCGGAGTGCGGAGGCGCCATGGTGGGCAGGGTGTCCCACGTTACGTGGCTGGAGGGCACTTTTGTGGAAACCATCAAGGGGTGGCAATCGGGGTGGTTCTACATCACCGAGCCGCGTGACCCTGATTGGGCAGCGTCCCCCGAATTCAGATCCGGCATCCCTACACGGCTCACCTCCTAAAAAGAGAGCGGCCAGATCTGGGGGGATTCGGAGGAGCTGACCGGACTCCAAGCCTGTATCCAGAAGCTGGTGGACAAGAAGCTCAAGCTTGTCAACGTAGTCCAGGTCATGCTCATCCGCCGGATTCTCCCGTGCCAACGACGGGGCTTCAACATGTGGGAGTTTGATCTGATGCAGCACCAGACCCTGAGCGGGCTCTTCGACACTACGTACGAAGATGTCTGGAAGGTGCTGTTCAAGGGCGCCGAAGCTCCCGCATCCGCTACCGAAGATCGCGGATTCCGCTCGCAGCGTCCAGCTGACGAGGTAAGTGATTTCACCACTTGTTTTCCATAGTTTGACTCTATGCAGGATCTAAACTCCCTTTACCTTTGACAGGAATGGCTGGCGAAGGCCGAACGGACTATCTGTCCGGCCCCATTGCCAGAGGACCCAGCGGACGCCCGCCTAACGGGGCTGCTGGCTCCGGCACCCCATGTGCTGCCGGAGAAGAAGGCTAAGAAGAAGGCCACGGGGACTCGGAAGAGTTCCCGTTTTCAGGTGCTATCGGATGATGAATCCGAGGATGACTCCTCCCACCAAGGCGAGGAGGAGAATAAGAAAGCCTCTCCCCCAGTGGGGGGAGGGAAGAAAAGGAAGGCCTCCCCAACAAGGGAGGCCGAGGGGTCCAAGAAGGGAAAAACTCTTCCCCCGGACTGCTCCGCCAACGCTAGTGACGACGACAAGGACTGGCCTCCAGGGGCCAAGCCCCTGGCGAGATTGTAAGTATCCAGACTCCCAAATAACTTCAAGGTTTTTCCTTTCCGCCACATAATGTCTTTTTAATGCCGCATACAACCCTGCAGTCCGCCCAAGGATGATCTTCCCGCTTCGTCGAGCGGGTCCTGAGGTGCGTCGGATATGGATTCCCTTCCGACTGCCTCCACCCCCCGCGCCGCGGATGATGTCGAGGTGGGATCCTAGGAAGGGACCCACCAGGAGGCGGAGGCCCCGGAGGTGTCACAGGACAACCTCCCGGACTTTGCACCGGACTCAGCCCCGGAACCCACAGTGGCTCCGGAGTCCGGCGGGCGACCCCTTCGCAAGAAGGGCAAGACCGTGACGCCGGCTGCCTCCGTCCAACCGGAGGTGCCGGATAATTTGCTGGAGGCGCTCAACGGCACCTCCATCGAAGAGGAACACCGCACTATTATGAGTGCGGTGATTCAAAAGGTGTAGCTCGCCAAGAGCGGGCTGACCGAAGCCTGCAGGAGCCTTCTAACAGGCTTTGAGGTAAGAATTTCAATATGTATAAAATGGTACCGCATAGACAGTAGCCCCTGATGCTCGGTTCGGTGTTCGGGAAGAAAAGCCGGACTGAGGATCTAAAAAGATATACGCAGGAGTCACAAAAAATATGTCAATATGGGATTGCAGGCTGCACTGCTGACCTCTGCCGCACTGACTGCGGAGGTCAATACTTTGAAGGAAAGCCTCGAGCGGTCCGAGAACAAGCTCGGCCGTGCCAAGAGGCAGCTCGAGGACAAGGAAGGTGAGTAACACCTTATGAAAATTGTACCTTACAGAAAAGGATTTTGGTTGCAAAAAGAATGACAAGGATAACGCGGGTATTGCAGGGGCCACTAACGAGGTGGCGACCCTGAAAGAGGCGGTGGCCGCGGCCGAACGAAATGCGGCCGTAGAGCGCACCGAGCGAGAGAAACAGAAGGCGCGGGTGGCGGAGGTACAACAAGGGCTCCAGGATCTCGTGAGAAAACATGAGAGCCTGGAGCGTGACTCGAAGACTCGAGAGTCTGAGCTTGCAACGGCTCTTGAGAGTGCCAAAGCCGCTAAGGCCGAAGCCTACAAGGCCCTCCAGGAGATTGAGGCGGTGAAGAAAATAGCAGCGGGTAAGGCATTTTTCATGCAAAGTAAGCATGTGAGTGTTAATTTCCTGTTGCTTACCCGAATTCGGAGCTCTCTAGGAGCGTTCGCAGATCTTCCTCGCACCGTGTCCGATGCTGCCGCATTCTACCGGACCGAGGAGGGGAGCTCGACGGAGAAGGTCTTGTGGTCTCAGTATGCTGAGGCCGGACATCCGGTGCCCCTTAGCGACCAGCTGAAGCAGCTGGTCGAGCTCCACAAGGCGACCGAACAGGCCATGAAGGGCCTCATAGTTCGGCTGTGGCCTAAGGAGGCCATGCATGGGAGCTACTTCGGCTTGGTGCGGCGGCTGGTGGATGCATGCCCGTGGGTTGAAGTCATCAAGCACTCCGCCTGTATTGAGGGTGCCCGTCGGGCCCTTGCCCGCGCGAAGGTGCATTGGGGCAAGATGGATGCCCAGAAGCTTGTGACCGACCCGCCACCAGAGGGCAAGGAGCATCGCACGCCCGAGATGTATTATAAGAGTGTGCTGAAGGGCGCCCGCACTATTGCGGGGGAGTGCTCCAAAGATGTAATTTTTGAGTAGAATCGCATTTTGTTATCCTGTGCGCTGAATACTTAGTTCATATGCGCTAAGCAACGCTTGTTAATTTAAAATATTACCTTCTGTGTGGCTGTTTATCAAATCTGAGAGATGGCAAGTCGTCGGCTTCAGCCCCCATGCCATGAGTGCTGGGGTGTTCGGGATAAACTTGAGCACTCTTGTTCCCATTTTTGGGTCCATCTAGGGAGGCACTCAACACAGCGAACAAGGCAACAGGACTTATAATGCTTGAACACTCCCACTTAGCCATAGAATTCTATAATTTTAAATTTCGGCGAAGCCCCTAGTTTTCGGAAGGCCGAATTTGGGGCACTATCCACGCCTGGGCTGGACAAGATCCGGCTCCTCGCTCTAAGCGGCATAAGTCTTTAAGGACTCGCAAAAACCTCTCGAACAGCGACCAGCTCTCGCCTCATCATGACGGTCAGTTTTAGCTTTCTCCACTGAGGCGTTAACCCAGCTCAACTGGGGCGCAATCGCAGTGGTTCTCCTAGTGCTACCTTAGCCGATACAACGGAACGTAAGGTACCAAAAGATGGGAGCCGGGCAAACCCAACTATTGACCCAAGACATGATTCGGAGCCGATGCATATAATGCTATAAGTTCGGGATGCCGCACTTGTGAAAGTGTTCGAACTTGTCACACCATGATGGGGAACCATAAGCCCCTGGTGTGTTTTAACCGTACCAAAGTGTACGGATGCGACATGTCGTAAATGAACATATGTATGAAAAAGAAATGCAATTATAAGCAAAAAGGTGCTGCATTGTTTTATTCAATAAGTGCTGCTATGAATGCAGAACGATACAAATAGTGCGATAAGCAAGGGATGGGACTGTTAAACATGTCCCCCTCCAGGGGTAGGCTGCGGACTGGTGTATAAAAATGCTCGTCATGGAGACCACCTATATATTCGTTGTAGCCTTTGATCCTTCCCTGGCTGTTGCATCGTGAGTTCGGCAGGTCTGCTGCCGGACAGGGCCTCTGACGAACGGAGTCCTGTAGGTAAAAAATAAAAGGTGAAAAGAAAAAAAGAATGACACACTTGAGAGCCCCTGGTGTGGTTGAGCCGCAGTCTGGACTTATTGTGGTCGTGCCCCTCTCCCCATGCCCATGGTATCTTCAGAGCGTAATGGTATACGCGAAGGACCTGTTTGGACGTTTTGCAGGGGCTGGGGTTGGGGCCGCACTGCTACGCGTGCTCGGAACGTGCCAGGTGGTCTTGTTGTAGGTTACTCCGGGCGCGCTTAGCTATGTCCGGCTGCTTAACAGCCGGACTCGAGAATTGCCTTAAGAGGCTGCATTGTACTTCTGCCGCAAGAGCCTCTGTATGTTCCTCCGTTCGGAGAGAACGTTCAGTGTTTCCGTTGACCGTGATGACTCCTCTAGGGCCTGGCATCTTGAGCTTAAGGTATAAGTAGTGCGGCACCGCGTTGAACTTTGCAAACGCGGTACGTCCGAGCAAGGCATGATAGCCGCTACGGAACGGGACTATGTCGAAGATTAACTCCTCGCTTCGGAAGTTATCCGGGGATCCGAAGACCACTTCCAATGTAACTGAGCCTGTACAATTGGCTTCTACACCTGGTATGACGCCTTTAAAGGTTGTCTTGGTAGGTTTAATCCTTGAGGGGTCTATGCCCATTTTGCGCACTGTATCCTGACAGAGCAGGTTCAGGCTGCTGCCGCCGTCCATCAGGACTCTGGTGAGGTGAAATCCATCGACGATTGGGTCTAAGACCAATGCGGCGAATCCACCATGGCGGATGCTGGTGGGGTGGTCCCTTCGGTCAAAAGTGATCGGGCAGGAGGACCATGGATTGAACTTCGGGGCGACTGGCTCCATCGCGTATACATCCCTGAGTGCACGCTTCCGCTCCCTTTTGGGTATGTGCGTTGCGTATATCATGTTCACTATCCGCACCTGTGGGGGGAAACCCTTCTGCCCTCTATTGTTCGGCGGTCGGGTATCTTCCTCGTCATCGCTATGCAGCCCCTTGTCATTGTTTTCGGCAATTAACTTGCCTGCCTGCTTGAATACCCAACGGTCCCTATTGGTGTGGTTAGCTAGCTTTTCGGGGGTGCCGTGTATCTGGCACAAGCGGTCGAGTATTCGGTCCAAATTGGACGGACCCGGAGCAGTTCTTTTGAATGGCTTTTTCCGCTGACCGGGTTTGGAGCCTCTGAATCTGGCATTGACTGCCGTATCCTCACTATTGTTGCCATTAATGCGGCATTTGCTTTTGTTACGACGCGACCTGCCATTCCGGTCCTTGAAATCCGGACTGCCAGAATTTTTGCTGAGGTTGTTGCTGCGTGCTAGCCAGCTGTCCTCACCCGCACAAAAGCAGGTCATGAGTGATGTAAGGGCTGCCGTGGATTTCGGCTTTTCCTGTCCCAGGTGCCGGGCAAGCCACTCGTCGCAGATGTTATGCTTGAAGGCTGCAAGGGCCTCCACATCCACATAGTCGATGATTTGGTTTTTCTTTGTTAAGAACCGTGTCCAGAATTGTCTGGCCGATTCGTCTGGCTGCTGAATTATGTGGCTTAGGTCGTCAGCGTCTAGTGGTCGCACATACGTGCCTTGGAAGTTATCGAGGAATGCAGCTTCCAGGTCTTCCCAACTCCCAATTGACTCTGCTGACAGGCTGTTAAGCCAATGCCGGGCTGGTCCTTTAAGCTTGAGGGGGAGATATTTGATGGCGTGAAGATCGTCACCGTGGGCCATGTGGATGTGAAGAAGATAGTCTTCGATCCAAACCGCGGGGTCTGTTGTGCCATCGTAAGATTCGATATTCACGGGTTTAAACCCTTCGGGGATTTGATGATCCATTACTTCGTATGTGAAGCATAGTGGGTGTGCGGCGCCTCTGTACTAGGCGATATCACGACGGAGCTCAAAAGAGCTTTGTCTATTTTGTTCGGCCCGACTGGACTTACTATGTCCGGCGCGACGGTTGTCGTCACGTATCGTGGGGCGCCCACGCGATCCATAGATCGATCTTGATTGTCTTGCCTTATCCTCCAATATATCTCGCAAGTCCGGAGTGTTCCCCTGTGGTCTTGTGCTTTTCGAGCGGTGCCAGTGTACGGGTCTAGTGAAGGGCCTAGAGGCCTCTTTGTCGCGACCACGGGGTGGTCGGTCAGCTGTATTGTCTCCGGGTGATGTGGGTTCATACGCTTCCTCCTCTAATTGGGGGAGCAGCTTGCGTTTAGGGTAGCTTTTGGAGGGGCGTTCAAGCTCATGCTCTTCGGCCGCGAGGACTTCAGTCCATTTGTCGGCTAGCAGATCTTGATCAGCTCTAAGCTGTTGCTGCTTTTTCTTGAGGCTGTTCGCCGTGGCCATATGCCTGCGTTTAAAACGCTCTTGTTCAATGGGATCCTCAGGCACGACGAATTCATCATCGTCGAGGCTTGCTTCGTCTCCGGAGGGAGGCATATATTCATCTACCTCTTCTTCTGCCGCTCTCTCATGAGGGCTGGCATCTCCATCCTCCTGCGCTGGGTCTTGCTGGAGTGGGTTATCTTCGGCGCTGTCCGGTGTATTATTATCTCCGGTGCCGGAATCTTCATTCTTGTTGTGGCGGGATTTAGAGCGGCGCCGCTGACGCCGGCGCTTGGGCTGTTTCTTGGAGGGGTCAGCCTCCTCTGTTCCTTCGCCATTCCCATCCTTTGGGATATCCACCATGTATATGTCATATGATGAGGTGGCTTTCCAGTGCCCGGTCGGCGCTGGTTCTTGGTTGTCTCCGGCATTGTCGTCCATACCGTCGATGTCTTCGGAATCGTAGTCTAGCATGTCGGTTAGATCATCGACAGCGGCTACCAAGTGGGTGGTGGGTGGGCTTTGAATTTCTTCGTCGTCCGCATCCCAACCGTCCTGACCGCAGTCCGGCCAGGGCTCTCCTGATAACGAGAGATGTTTTAGCGAACTCAAGATGTCGCCAAAAGGTGAGTGTTGAAAGATGTCCGCTGCGGTGAACTCCATGATCGGCGTCCAATCGGATTCGATCGGAGGGGGCGCGGGAGGTTCGGAGTCCAGCAAGGAGTCCGGCACCTCGGAGTCACGAGCTTCATGAGGGACAAGGTCATTGTTCGGCTCTATCGCCGTAGAGGTTGCAGCTCCCATGGCGGTGTCCAGCCATCCGTCCTTGATCTGCACAACCGGCTCTGAATTGAAGATCGGAGCGGGTTCGAGTGCGGCCTCCAGGGTACTGTCCAGCTCCAGAGCTAAATCATGCCCGTCGTGACAGTGCGGCGCGCTTGGCTGTGGCTCGAATCCATCGAGGATCAAGTCCCTGCGGATGTCAGCCGTGAAGTTCAAACTTCCAAATCTGACCTGACGGCCTGGGGTGTAGCTTTCGATCTGCTCCAGATGGCCAAGTGTATTGGCCCGCAGTGCAAAGCCGCCGAATACGAAGATCTGTCCGGGGAGAAAGGTCTCACCCTGGACTGCGGCGTTGATGATGGTCGAAGAAGCCGTCGGGCCTATCGGTGACGACACAGAGGAACTCTTAATGAAAGCACCAATGTCGGTGTCAAAACCGGCGGATCTCGGGTAGGGGGTCCCGAACTGTGTGTCTAGGCGGATGGTAACAGGAGACAAGGTACACGATGTTTTACCTAGGTTCGGGCCCTCTTGATGGAAGTAAAACCCTACGTCCTGCTCGATTAATATTGATGATGTGTGTTACAAGAGTGGATCTACCACGAGGTCAAGGAGGCTAAACCCTAGAATCTAGCCTATGGTATGATTGTTGTTCGTCCTAAGGACTAAAGCCATCCGGTTTATATAGACACCGGAGAGGGCTAGGGTTACACAGAGTGGGTTACAATGGTAGGAAATCTACATATCCGTATCGCCAAGCTTGCCTTCCACGCCAAGGAAAGTCCCATCCCGACATGGGATGGAGTCTTCAATCTTGTATCTTCATAGTCTTGGAGTCCGGCCGATGATGATAGTTCGGCTATCCGGACACCCCCTAGTCCGGAACTCCCTCAGGCCCGAAGCAGCGCCCGGTGGTATCTGTGTAAGTACTTTGATCTTCCTGCTGTCGCTTTGCATTTGCTTCCCTTGCGATCTTTTCATTAGTTTTTCTTGTTTCCCCAAACAGGGCTCCGCTATCTTTCTCGCAGGCCCCGTCTACCTCGGTGGTTGGGGCGACAAACATCTCTGTAGGCCCCGCCGCATGGATCCTCTCGCCGCCCTCCAGGAGGCAACGGAGAAGAACGCGCGGGAGGTGCGAGAGGAGCAGGAGGCCTCGACCCGGGAGGAGGCGGAGGCGGCCAAGGTGGTGCGAGCAGAGCCGACGTGGCGGCCAAGGCGCAAGCCAACGCGGTGAGCAAGGAACAGGCGGATGCGGCCGCCTAGGTGCAGGAGGTGGAGGCGTCCCGCGGTCGGGCCTCGGAGTCCATCGACCCACGG
This sequence comes from Triticum aestivum, assembly GCF_018294505.1. Taxonomy (NCBI): domain Eukaryota; kingdom Viridiplantae; phylum Streptophyta; class Magnoliopsida; order Poales; family Poaceae; genus Triticum; species Triticum aestivum. The sequence continues at coordinate 531,880,848 of NC_057810.1, read as the reverse complement.
CACGCGGAGCCGCCGGCGCCGGAGGGCCAGGTGCCGACTGGTTGGGCTGGCGTCGACTAGCCGGCCTTGGAGAGGGGAGGGGGCGGCCCCGTTGTTTTGGAGGCGGAGGTGGTTCCGCGAGCGTCGACTGCCAACGCGCAGGGCAGCCAGCCTAACGCGCCGCAGGTGGCTCTATCTGGCGGCGGGTTGGTGGTGGGTCTGATTCCCACAGTCCGCGTTCCTGCGCGTCGGTGCCCGGTGAGGGCGAACTCGACGCCAAGGCCGATGGAGGTCAAGGCCACCAGCTCGACGACGCCCGACATCGAGGCCACCAGCGCCGCCTCAGTGGACTGGACGTCTGGCGACGACACCGGTGTCCTGAAGGTGGCTGTGCAGGATGTCTTGGCCTAGTTCAGCACTCAAGGCGCCGCCCTTCAGCGATCCATGAAGGAGTTCTTGGCGACGTGGATGGCCGTCCGGGTATGTACTTGCTTCTTGTTTTTTAAACTCTTGCAATCTTCTGTGGGGGCGCGCCAGCACACCCACTAGGTGTAGCCCCCGAGTACCGGGTTGGCTGCTGAGCAGGCGGCTCGGAACTTTTAGGTAAGTTCCGAGTGCTAACTTGTTTCTTTTTCTTCTGTTGTCTTCGTTGCAGGACTACCACAACCGCCGCGTGGCCGCCTACAACTCCCAGAACCAGGAGCTGGCCAAGCGGGCCAGCGACTTGAACCAGAGCCGGAGTAAGCACCCTGTCTTTCTTCTCACGGGGGCGCGTCAGCGCACCCGCTGGGTTTAGCCCCCGAGATTCAGGCCGACTGCTGAGCAGACGGGCCGGATCTTCCGGCAACTACTGTTTTGTTGATGTTAATGTCTTTTCTTTCTTATCTTTGTAGAGGTAGCCGCCGAACTGCAGCAGCGCCTGGGCGAGGTCCAAACCGAGCTTCGCACCAAGGAGCAGGAGCGCAGCCAGGCGGCTCAGGAGTGCGAGCGCCTGACCAAGGAGCTGGCGGCCCAGGCGGAGTAGCACAAAGTGGAGCTCAAGAAGATGAAGGAGAGCGAAGACTCCCTCAAGGCCGAGTTCGAGACTCAACATTGAAATTGGGCCAAGAAGGAGAAGTTCCTGTCCGATGGCTATGGCGAGAACATGGACATGATGAATGATACTTTATTTCTTCTTCTTGAGCAGCCGCTGACTGCTGCAGGAGCTGCCCTCTGTCTTATAATATTTTGACCTTCTTCTTGCGCAGAGTACTTCCCAGGTTACTCCGTCGCCGTTAGCCAGGCCATCGAGGCGCGGCGCGAGGTGCGAAGGGCGGCAGGAACGGACATTGCGCCCAACGTGCCTCGGAATCTTGGCGAGCGGCTCCTGACCATCAAGACGCGCCTGCAGCCTGCCCACCAGATGCTCCGCCACCTGCAGCACTTCGAGGCTCAGGTGCTCACCGCCCTCTAGCCAGACACTCAAGTTTCGCGCACCCCCAGCCATACTGCCGACTGGCTGGAGGTGGCAGTCGGATGCTTCGAGGCCTGGAAAGGTGCCGCAGCTCGGGCGGGTGCCCGGACGGCCTTGGAGTTTGCCAAGGCTTGGTACCTCGGCCTCGATCTGGCCCAACTGGCCACCTTCCAGCAGGAGGCCGGTCCGGAGCTGGCGGCGGTGGGTCCTGCGCTCACTCAGCGAGCGGCGAAGATTGCCGAGTATGCCAACACCACCGTCTTCATCCTCGAATTGGACGAAGAGGGCGCTGAGGTTCCGCCCAACTGGTTCGGGCTGAACCCGGCAAATGATGAGGACTCAACGGAGGAGATCGCCTCCAGCGATGAGGGTGAAGACGACGGGGACGAGGACGGCAAAGACGATGCACCGAAGCATGGAACGGACGACCAGCCTCAGCCCGATTGAGCCTTGACCAGCGAGCCACGGGTGGCTACGCCGACTGCTGCCGATGCTCATTGGGCTGAGACTCACTGGCCGGCCGCTCCACCATCCGGCGCCACTGCCTCCACCAACCTCTCAGACCAGCCTGCTTCTCCTCTGGCCCAGGCGGCCATTTTATCTTATCTTTTCTTGTTCTTGTAATCCTTTGAACAAGTACGTTAAATTCGTGCAATTCCACCCGCTGGGGGTGTATGCTTAAACTTTATGAATGCCGGCCTTGGGCCTTTTGCAATATATATAAAAGTTTAAATCCCCACATTCTTGCATGGGTTGTCGGGTTCTTGTTTGATTTTGCTTCTCTCTTTTTGGCTTTTTACTCTACCGTGTTCCGTTGGCCACCTCCCTGCCAGCAGGACAGCCGCTCTGCGGTCTGTGGCTGGGTCAAGGACTTGGTCGCTCTTCAGAACGGGCAAGTTACTTCAGCCGTGTAGAGCGTAGCTTATTGGAGTGAGAAGCCCGCCTGCCGACTGCTGAGCAGTCAGACTAGGGAGGCGAGGAGCCGGCTAGGCCAAAGTTAGCGTTTTCCTTAGTTGGATTTCATGTGGACGGCATTTTCGGCCTATAGCTCCTCACCAGTCGGACAGTCGCGCTGCAAGCTGTGACTTGGGATGAAGAGAGGGCTTTGGCGTCGGCACACTACTAGTCGGCTCCGGCTGGTGCAACTTAGGCCAAGGTGGCAAGCCCCCGAGCCGGCTGACCGTAACCCGGGCGTGGCAGAAATGGAAAAAACTCAAGTCATGGCATAAGTGTAACTCATAGATAAAAAGGTAGCCCCGAGTGCATCTCGGGGGACATGAGGTCTTTTACTTAATATAAAAGTTGGCGTGGTACATATGCTCGAATCAACTATAAAACGAGCGGAGCAGATTTGCATTCCATGGCCGCTCCGTCTCTTCACGGGCTATGCATCGCTTGCGCGCCCTGGGCTTCTGGGCGTCGATGAGGTAGTATGAATCATTGCCCAGGGCCTTGCTGATGATGAAGGGGCCTTCCCAAGGTGCCTCGAGCTTGTGTTTTCCGACTGATCGCTGGATCAGGTGGAGCATGAGGTCGCCTTCGCGGAAAGAACGCGGCCTAACCTTCTTATTATGGTAGCGGCACAGGCTTTGCTGGTAGAAGGCGGACCAACTTCATGCTAGCAGTCGGGCCTCTTCCAGCAGATCGATGCCGTCTTCTCGCGCCTCTTTTGCTTCCGCCTCCGTGTACGTGGTAACCCGAGGCGAGTCGAACTCGATATCCATAGGGATGATAGCCTCGGCATCGTACACAAGGAAGAAGGGCGTGAAACCGGTTGATCTGTTGGGGGTGGTCCGAAGGCTCCAGAGGATGGTGATGTCTACTACACAACCTTCTTCTTGTAGACGTTGTTGGGCCTGCAAGTGCACAAGTTTGTAGGACAGTAGCAAATTTCCCTCAAGTGGATGACCTAAGGTTTATCAATGCGTTGGAGGCGTAGGATGAAGATGGTCTCTCTCAAGCAACCCTGCAACCAAATAACAAAGAGTCTCTTGTGTCCCCAACACACCCAATACAATGGTAGATTGTATAGGTGCACTAGTTCTGCAAAGAGATGGTGATACAAGTGCAATATAGATAGTAGATATAGGTTTTTTTAATATGAAAATATAAAAACAGCAAGGTTACTAATGATAAAAGTGAGCGTAAACGGTATTGCAATGATAGGAAACAAGGCATAGGGTTCGTATTTTCACTAGTGCAAGTTCTCTCAACAATAATAACATAGATAGATCATATAAGAATCCCTCAACATGCAACAAAGAGTCACTCCAAAGCCACTAATAGTGGAGAACAAACGTAGAGATTATGGTAGGGTACGAAACCACCTAAAAGTTATCCTTTTTGATCGATCTATTCAAGAGTTCGTAAATAACATAGAGCTATTCTTTCCGCTCAATCCATCATAGAGTTCATACTAGAATAACACCTTAAGACACAAATCAACCAAAACCCTAATGTCACCTAGATACTCCATTGTCACCTCAAGTATCCGTGGGCATGATTATATGATATGCATCACACAATCTCAGATTCATCCAACCAACACAAAGTATTTCAAAGAGTGCCCCAAAGTTTCTACCGGAGAGTCAAGAAAACGTGTGCCAAACCCTATGCATAGGTTCATGGGCGGAACCCGCAAGTTGGTCACCAAAACATACATCAGGTGGCACGTCATATCCCATTGTCACCACAGATAAACACGGCAAGACATACATCAAGCGTTCTCAAATCAAAGACTCAATCCGATAAGATAACTTCAAGAGGGAAACTCAATTCATCACAAGAGAGTAGAGGGGGAGAAACATCATAATATCCAACTATAATAGCAAAGCTCGCGGTACATCAAGATCGTTCCATAGAGAGAACACGAGAGAGAGAGATCAAACACATAGCTACTGGTACATACCCTCAGCCCCGAGGGTGAACTACTCCCTCCTCATCATGGATAGCGCCGGGATGATGAAGATGGCCACCGGTGATGGGTTCCCCCTCCAGCAGAGTGCCGTAACGGTCTCCCGAGAGGTTTTTGGTGGCTACAGAGGCTTGCGGCGGCAGAACTCCCGATCTATCTTGTCCGTGGATGTTTTTAGGGTACGTGGGACTATATAGGCGAAAGAAGTCGGTCGGGAGGTGCTCGAGGGGCCAACGAGACAGGGGGCGCGCCCAGTAGGGGGGGCTATCTCCTGGCCTCCTCGAGGATCTTCTGACGTGAATTCCAAGTCTCCAGGATCATATTCTTCCAAAAAATCAGGCTGCCGAAGGTTTCATTCCGTTTGGACTCCGTATGATATTCCTTTTCTTCAAAATACTTAAACAGGCAATAAAACAACAATATGGGCTGGGCCTTTGGTTAATAGGTTAGTCCCAAAAGTAATATAAAAGTGTATAATAAAGCCCATAATCATTCAAAACAGATAATAAAATAGCATGAATGCTTCATAAATTATAGATACATTGGAGACGTATCAGCATCCCCAAGCTTAATTCGTACTTGTCCTCGAGTAGGTAAATGATAAAAGAAAGAATTTATGAAGTGTGAATGCTAGCAGGTGCACAAGTTTGATCAATGATAATTTCAATCGCCTTTTCTAGCATGATAATATGTCATAACAGTAGTTCATCTCATAAAACTTCTCACGATAAAGTAACAAGCAATTCACATGTCAAAGCATAGACCATAAACTTTCTTGAAAACTAGCAAACTTTATTCTCAGTCATCAAACAATTGCAATTCATCTTATTTTCAGGAATAGCAAACTCCACATAATCAACTATCATATAGTCTTCTACAATTGCTAACACTCACGCAATACTTGTGGTTATGAAGTCTTAATCGAACACTGAGAAAGATAGGGGCTTATAGTGTTGCCTCCCAACGTATTCACCTTTGGGTGATGTCAACAATAATAGTTCATGCTAACTTACATCCAATTGGATATATATATCAGGATCACCCCAACACAAAGTGCTTGCCAAAGGATAAAATGAAAAAAGGGAAAGGTGAAGATCACCTTGACTCTTGCATAAAGTAAAAGACATAAAGTTAAAGATAGGCCCTTCGCAGAGGGAAGCAGAGGTTGTCATGCACTTTTAGGGTTTGATGCACAAAATCTTAATGTGAATGAATGTCACTTTATATTGCCACTTGTATATGGACCTTTGTTATGCAGTCCATCGCTTTTATTGCTTCCATAACAAGATCATATAAAGCTATTTTCTTCACACCAAAATATCATACATATTTAGAGAGCAATTTTTATTGCTTGCACAGATGACAACTTACTTGAAGGATCTTACTCAATCCATAGGTAGGTATGGTGGACTCTCATGGCAAAACTAGGTTTAAGGATATTTGGAAGCACAAGTAGTATCTCTACTTGGTGCGAGGAATTTTGGCAAGCATGAGGGGGAAAGTCAAGCTCAATATGTTTGAATGATCCATGACAATATACTTTAACTGAGATGTCGGAAAACATAACCCATTACGTTGTCTTCCTTATCCAACATCAACTCTTTAGCATGTCATACTTAATGAGTGCTCCCAATTATAAAAGATGTCTAAGATAGTATATTTATATGTGAAATCTCTCTTCCTTCAATATTCTTTCATGAATTGTTCAAATGACCAATACAATGCTTGCTAACCTTCAATAAATTTACAACCTCTACTTCTTAGATGTGAAGTCATTACTCCCCATGGGATAAGAAAATGAAACATAAATAATTTCAGATTTATGACAATCAACTCATTCAACCATTTAGTCATAGGATATAAGTGAAGCACACGAGTAAATGACAAACTACTCCAAAAAGATATAAGTGAAGATCAATGAGTAGCTAAACAATTATGTAACTATGTGAAGACTCTCTCTCATTTAAGAATTTCAGATCTTGGTATTGTATTCAAACAGCAAGCAAAACAAAACAAAATGACATTGCAAGGATAGCACAACTCATGTGAAGAAGCAAAAACTTAGGTTCAACCGATACTAACCGATAGTTGTTGAAGAAGAAAGGTGGGATGCCTACCGGGGCATCCCCAAGCTTAGATGCTTGAGACTTCTTGAAATATTATCTTGGGGTGCCTTGGGCATCCCCAAGCTTGAACTTTTGTGTCTCCTTAATTCCTCTCATATCATGGTTTCTCTATTTCTCAAAAAAGCTTCATCCACAACAAACTCAACAGGAACTCGTGAGATAGGTTAGTATAAACCATTGCAAAACCTTATCATTTTCTACTGTAACAAAATACGAAAATTATTATTCAACATTGCATACTAAATTTCTATGCATATTTAACACTCCTATCCTCAAATAGGATCATTAAACAAGCAAACATACGCAAACAATGCAAACATAACAGCAATCTGCCAAAACAGTATAGTATGTAAAGAATGCAAGATTCATCATACTTCCCTAACTCCAAAAATTATGAAATAAAATTCCCACTGTAGTAAATTTATCAGAGCTTATTATGCAAAAGGTTTGAACATTATATCATTCTCTTATTTTTCTAGGGAATTTTTGCAACAGCGGTAAACTTTCTGTTTTCAAACAGCAACATGTATACTAGCAAAATAAGCATGGTAAAGGCTATCCTTGACTTCTTTATTGAAAATCAAGATGCAAAACATTATTATAAATAACAGCAAGATAGTTAATAACAAAAGAAAATGATGCTCCAAGCAAAACACATATCATACGGTGAATAAAAATATAGCTCCAAGTAAAGTTACTGATGAACGAAGACGAAAGAGGGGATGGCTTCCGGGGCATCCCCAAGCTTAGGCTCTTGGTTGTCCTTGAACGTTACCTTGGGCTGCCTTGGGCATCCCCAAGATTAGGCTCTTACCACTTCTTATTCCATAGTCCATAGAATCTTTACCCAAAACTTGAAAACTTCACAACACAAAACTCAACAGAAAACTCGTAAGCTCCGTTAGTATAAGGAAATAAAACCACCACTTAGGTACTGTAATGAACTCATTTTAAATTCATATTCGTGTAATATCTACTGTATTCTAACTTCTCTATGGTTCATACCCTCCGATACTACTCATAGATTCATCAAAATAAGCAAACAACACATAGAAAACAGAATCTGTCAAAAACAGAACAGTCTGTAGTAATATGTATCAAACGTATACTTCTGGAACTCCAAAAATCCTACCAAATTAGGCAGTCCGAATAAATTTGTGTACCAATCGATATCAAAAAGAATCAGATCAATAGCACGTCTCTGTGAATTAACAAAACTAATTTACTGGGTGCAAAAGTTTCTGATTTTCAGCAGGATCAACACAACTATCACCGTAAGCCATCCTAAAGATCTTACTTGGCACTTTATTGAAACAAAAGCTAATAACATGATTACTACAGTAGCATAATCATGTGGACATACAAAAACAGTAAGGGTAAATATTGGGTTGTCTCCCAACAAGCGCTTTTCTTTAATGCCTTTCTAGCTAGGCATGATGATGACAATGATGCTGACAAAAAAGATAAGAATTGAAACATAACGGGAGCATCATGAAGCATATGACTAGAAAATTTAAGTCTAACCCACTTCCTATGCATAGGGATTTTCTGATCAAACAACTTATGGGAACAATAATCAACAAGCATAGGAAGGTAAAACAAGCATATCTTCAAGATTTTCAACACATAGAGAGGAAACTTGATATTATTGCAATTCCTACAAGCATATGTTCCTCCCTCATAATAATTTTCAGTAGCATCACGAATGAATTCAACAATATAACCAGCACCTAAAGCATTCTTTTCATGATCTACAAGCATAGAAAATTTACTACTCTCCGCATAAGTAAAATTCTTCTCATTCGGAATAGTGGGAGTATCATAAGAAACTTGAACACTAAAAATTGTTTCCACATTAAAAGAGTAATGTTCAGAAAAAGGGTAACCATAATCATGACAAGTTTTATAAATATAATCATCACTACTTTTTATAGCATAAGTTTCATCACAATAATCATCATAAGTAGCAACTTTGTTCTCATAATCAATTGGAACCTCTTCCGAAATAGTGGAATCATCACTAAATAAAGATGACACTCTTCCAAATCCACTTTCATAATTATCACAATAAGATTCAACATCCTCCAAAATAGTGGGATCACTACTTCCTAAAGTTGACACTCTTCCAAACCCACTTTCATCAATATAATCATCATAAATAGGAGGCATGCTATCATCAAAATAAATTTGCTCATCAAAGCTTGGGGGACAAAAAATATCATATTCATCAAACATAGCTTCCCCAAGCTTGTGGCTTTGCATATCATTAGCATCATGGATATTCAAGGAATTCATACTAACAACATTGCAATCATGCTCATCATACAAAGATCTAGTACCAAACATTTTAATGCATTCTTCTTCTAGCACTTGAGCACAATTTTCCTTTTCATCATACTTACGAAAGATATTAAAAAGATGAAGCGTATGAGACAACCTCAATTCAATTTCTTTGTAGTTTTATTTTATAAACTAAACTAGTGATAAAACAAGAAACAAAAAGATTCGATTGCAAGATCTAAAGATATACCTCCAAGCACTCACCTCCCCAGCAACGGCGCCAGAAAAGAGCTTAGTTGACGGGGTGTGAGTGCCGTTTACCTAGCCTCCCCGACAACGGCGCCCGAAAAGAGCTTGATGTCTACTACACAACCTTCTTCTTGTAGACGTTGTTGGGCCTGCAAGTGCACATGTTTGTAGGACAGTAGCAAATTTCCCTCAAGTGGATGACCTAAGGTTTATCAATCCGTGTGAGGCGTAGGATGAACATGGTCTCTCTCGAGCAACCCTGCAACCAAATAACAAAGAGTCTCTTGTGTCCCCAACACACCCAATACAATGGTAGATTGTATAGGTGCACTAGTTCGGCGAAGAGATGGTGATACAGGTGCAATATAGATAGTAGATATAGGTTTTTGTAATCTGAAAATATAAAAACAGCAAGGTTACTAATGATAAAAGTGAGCGTAAACGGTATTGCAATGATAGGAAACAAGGCATAGGGTTCATACTTTCACTAGTGCAAGTTCTCTCAACAATAATAACATAGATAGATCATATAACAATCCCTCAACATGCAACAAAGAGTCACTCCAAAGCCACTAATAGCGGAGAACAAACATAGAGATTATGGTAGGGTACGAAACTACCTCAAAGTTATCCTTTTTGATCGATCTATTCGAGAGTTCGTAGTAAAATAACATAGAGCTATTCTTTCCGCTCAATCCATCATAGAGTTCATACTAGAATAACACCTTAAGACACAAATCAACCAAAACCCTAATGTCACCTAGATACTCCATTGTCACCTCAAGTATCCGTGGGCATGATTATACGATATGCATCGCACAATCTCAGATTCATCCAACCAACACAAAGTATTTCAAAGAGTGCCCCAAAGTTTCTACCGGAGAGTCAAGAAAACGTGTGCCAACCCCTATGCATAGGTTCATGTGCGGAACCCGCAAGTTGGTCACCAAAACATACATCAAGTGGCACGTGATATCCCATTGTCACCACAGATAAACATGGCAAGACATACATCAAGTGTTCTCAAATCAAAGACTCAATCCGATAAGATAACTTCAAGAGGGAAACTCAATTCATCACAAGAGAGTAGAGGGGGAGAAACATCATAAGATCTAACTATAATAGCAAAGCTCGCGATACATCAAGATCGTGCAATAGAGACAACACGAGAGAGGGAGAGAGAGATCAAACACATAGCTACTGGTACATATCCTCAGCCCCGAGGGTGAACTACTCCCTCCTCGTCATGGATAGCGTCGGGATGATGAAGATGGCCACCGGTGATGGGTTCCCCCTCCGGCAGAGTGCCGGAACGGGCTCCCGAAAGGTTTTTGGTGGCTACAGAGGCTTGCGGCGGTGGAACTCCTGATCTATCTTGTCCGTGGATGTTTTTAGGGTACGTGGGACTATATAGGCGAAAGAAGTTGGTCGGGAGGTGCTCGAGGGGCCCACGAGACAGGGGCGTGCCCAGTAGGGGGGGGGGGCGCCCCCTATCTCCTGGCCTCCTCGAGGATCTTCTGACGTGAACTCCAAGTCTCTATGATCATATTCTTCCAAAAAATCACGCTGCCGAAGGTTTCATTCCGTTTGGACTCCGTTTGATATTCCTTTTCTTTGAAATACCGAAACAGGCAATAAAACAACAATATGGGCTGGGCCTCCGGTTAATAGGTTAGTCCCAAAAGTAATATAAAAGTGTATAATAAAGCCCATAATCATTCAAAACAGATAATAAAATAGCATGAATGCTTCATAATTTATAGATACGTTGGAGACGTATCAGATGACCGGTAGCTCGTCGATCCAGCAGCCGGCCGACCGCTCTAGCGGCTCGATCAGACGGGGCTTGATGCCGGACAAGATAAGGCCATTTGCTTGCCCTACTTGGCCGTTTAACTGCGGGTGGGCAACGGACGCTAGGTCCAGTCGGTGCCTTGATTTGCCCAAAAACGGACCAAGGTGCCTTTGGCAAAGTTGGTGTCATTGTCAGTGATGATGCTATGGGGAACGCCATATCGGATAGTGATGTTAGCGATGAATGTGACAGCAGTCAGACCATTCAACTTCTTGATTGGCTTGGCTTCTATCCACTTGGTGAATTTGGCCACGGCGACCAGCAGATGGGTCATGCCGCCGCGTGCTATCTTGAAAGGACCCACCATATCCAAACCCCACACGGCGAATGGACAGGTGATTGGTATGGTCTTGAGGGCGGAGGCTGGCTGGTGGTGCTTGGTACTGAACTTCTGGCATCCTTTGCACTTCTTGACCAACTCCTTGGCATCGTCCAAAGCAGTCGGCTAGAAAGAAACCATGGCGGAAAGCTTTGGCTACAAGGGACCTGGAGGAGGCATCGTGGCCACATTCGCCTTGATGGATATCTCTGAGGATCTCCATGCCCTTCTCTGGTTCCATGCAACACTGATAGATGCCGGTCACACTCCGCGTGGCGAGCTCTTGGTTGACGATGGTATAGGCGCCTACTCTATGCTGGATCTGTCAGGCTAGCACTTGGTCGTCTGGTAGCTCGCGGTTGACCAGATAGTCGCAGATAGGCTACGCCCAAGATGGGGCCACCACCAATGTGAATACAGCGACTGGTACGAGGGGGGCGGGTTGGGAGGCGGCGGGCTGGGGCCGACCGCTCCTGATGGTGTTGATGAAGTCCCCAGGCCGACTGCAGCAGCCCCTGGGCTGCCTGCTGGGGTTTTTGGGCCGAGTGCTGATGCTGCAGCCCCCGGGCCGCCTGGCGAAGTCCCCGCGCCAACTGTTGAAGGCCCCACGCCGACTGCTGAAGTCCCCGCACCGACTGCTGAAGTCCCCGAGCTGGATCCGACCGCTCCGTGGGCAACCGGCATGAAGATGGAGTTGGACTCTGGCGAGGGATTGATAGATGGCTTGCGGAGGCGCTCGAGGGAGACGTCGGCTGGTATGGCTTGCCGGGTGGAGCCAATGCGGGCGAGAGCATCTGATGCGTCGTTGTTGGCTCATGGCACATGGATGAACTCGCACCTGTCGAAATGCCCGCTCATCTGCTGGACGAGGAAGCGGCAGCATGCCATGTTGACATCCTTGGCAACCCAGTCGTCGGACGACTGTTGGACCACCAAGTCTGAGCCGCCATACCAGAGGATGCGGCGGATGCCGATTTCTTTGGCCAGTCGGAGCCCGAAGATGAGCGCCTCGTACTCGGCTACGTTGTTGGAGGAGGCGAAGTGGATCTGCAGTGTATATTTCATCTTGTCGCCTTTGGGAGAGGCGAGGACGATGTTGGCTCCCATGCCGGTGCGCATCTTTGAGCCATCAAAGTGCATCCGCCAATGCGTAGAATCCAGCGCTGGCGGCAAGAACTGGGACTCGGCCCAATCGACAAGGAACTCGACCAGTGCTTTGGACTTGATGGTGGTGCGGGGATGGTAGAGGATGGTGTGGGGAGCTAGCTCGATGGCCCACTTGGCCAAACGGCCCGAGGCATCTCTGTTGCCCATGATCTCAGCGAGGGGGGGCAGTGCAGACGACCATGATGGAGTGCTCTTGGAAGTATTGCTTCAGCTTCTTGGCGGTGAAGTACATGTCGTAGAACATTTTCTGTTAGTGGGGGTAGTTCTCCTTGGAGGCCGACAGGACCTTGCTTAGGTAGTACACCGGCCTCTGGACCGACTGGACCTTGCTGGCTTCTGGACGCTCGACGACAATCACTATGCTGATGACTCGGTTGGTGGCGGTGATGTAGAGGAGCATGGGCTCTTTAGCAGCCGGAGCTGCCAGGATAGGCGGCGTTGACATCATACACTTGAGCTGGAGGAAGGCGGCGTCCACCTGGTTGTTCCACTTGAAGAAAGTGTTTTTCTTCATGAGCTGGTAAGGGAGTGCCTTCTCGCCCAACCGACTGATGAAGCGACAGAGGGATGCCAGGCACCCGGTGAACTTTTGGACGTCATGCCGCTTGGTGGGTTTCTCCATCTGCTCGATAGCCTTGATCTTGACAGGGTTGCACTCGATGCCGTGTTCTGAGACACGGAAGCCAAGGAGCTCACTGGCTGGTACACCAAAGACACATTTCTCTGGGTTGATCTTGATGTTGAAGCGGTGCAGGTTCTCAAAGGTATCCTCGAGGTCTTCCATCAGGGTGCAGTGCTTCTCCATCTTCTCCACAATGTTGTCCACGTAGACGTGGGCATTGCATTAGAGTTGCTTCAACAAACACTTCTGCATACAACGTTGGAAGGTAGCTCCGGCATTTGTCAAGCCAAATGTCACGGTAATGTAGCAGAAAGCGCCGAATGGTATGATAAAGGCGGTCTTCAGGCGATCAGCCGGATCCAGCTTGATCTGGTGGTAGCCGAAATAGGCATCAAGGAAAGACAGTAGCTCGCATGCGGCTGTGCAGTCAATCACTTGGTCTATCCGTGGCAGAGCAAATGGGTCTTCGGGGCAGGCTTTGTTGAGACTGGTGTAATCAATGCACATGCGCCATTTGTTGTTCTTCTTCAACACGAGGACCGGGTTGGCAAGCCAGTCCGGGTGGAATACTTCCATGATAAATCCAGCTGCTAGCAGTCGGGCGATATCTTCTCCAACAATCCTTCTCTTCTCTTCTGACAGGCGGAGGAGGGGTTGCTTGACCGGCTTGGCATCCGTCCTCACATGCAGTTTGTGCTCGGCGAAATCTGTCGGGACACCCGGCATGTCTTTGGGGGACCATGCGAAGATGTCTCGATTGTCATGGAGGAAATCGATGAGCTTGCCTTCCTATTTGCTGTCAAGGCCAGTGCCCATGACAAGAAACCTTTCCGGGTGCTCTGGGTCCAGGGGGATCCGCTTGGTCTCTTTGGCTGGCTGGAAGGAAGCCCCTGCTTCCGCCTCCTTGGGATCAGTCGGCATGGCCAGCTTCTCACTGGCCATGGCTACCATCCAGTCAAGGAGCCGTTTTTCTTGAGCAATGACGAGGGACTCAGCCAGCCGGCTGCTGGTGGTGGCACAATCTTGCAACTTCTTGTAATCTCCGGCAACTGTGATGATGCCCTTGGTGCCCAACATCTTGGCCTTCAGGTATGCATAGTGTGTGATCATCATGAACTTGGCCAGCGTAGGGCGGCCCAAGAGCGTGTCGTAGGGGCTTTCTAGGTCGACCACTTCGAACCAGATTGGCTCATGGAGGAAGTGATCCTTATCGCCAAAGAGGACTTCAATCTTGATCTTGCCGACTGGAGAGCAGGAGAGGCCGGGAACTATGCCATGGAAGACAGTCCGGCATGGCTGAAGCTGCTTGGCCTTGATACCCAATCGCTCCATGGTCTCACGATACAGTATGTTGATGCTGCTGCCGCCATCTATCAGAACTCGGCAGAAATGGCAGGTCCACCTCTCCATTGCAAAGGTTGCTTCGAGCACCAGGGCATATGAACCCGGATTGGGCATCACAGCCGGGTGGTCAGCCTGGCTCCAGGTGATGGGCCTCTCGGACCAATGCATGTGGGTGGGAGCTTCTGAGCTAATAGCGTTGACCTCTCGGTGCTGCTGTCCCTTGTTGTGCTTGTCGCCGGCTTCACTTGTGAAGAGGACGTAGGCGACGTGTTCTTCAGTGAAATCATCTTGGATGGCGCCGACAGGTCGACCTGTCCGCTGCTGAGCGGCGGAAGCTGGAGGGCCGGCTAGTGGGGGAGGCAGGAGGGCCTCGCCCTTGGCGATCCGAGCGAGCCAGCTGCACTTCTGAGTGGCGTGGTTGGATGGCTTTGCGCCGTTGTGGAACTTGCATGGGACATTGAGGGCTTGCTCGAAGGAAAGGGCGGGAAGCCATGCTCCCTTGACATTTCGCTGCCTCTTGGGGGCGGGCTGACCAGCCGGCTACTGATCTTGGACTGCTGCTACCTGCCGGCTGTTGGAAGCCAGTTGATGGGCCTTGCGCTTGTTGTCATTTTGCTAGCGCCGGTTGGTGTCATCGGCCGGTGTTTCGGGAGCCGGAGGGAGCACCTTCCAGGACGTGTCCACTCGGAGTTCTGACTTCATGGAGGAGTCGGTCGTGGCATAATTGTCCGCTATGATCAGCAGCTCGTCTAAGGTGGCCGGCTCGTCATAGAGGACTTTGTGCTTGAATAGGGTGCTTCTTTGCACCCGGCGGTGAAGTACTCTATGGCTTGCACCTCGTGCACCCCTTCGCTGGAGTTGCACAGCTCGCCCCAGCGCGTCAATTAGTCGCGGGGTGGACTCAGTCGGGCCTTGGACGCACATGGAGAGCTGGCGTGGCTTGGGCGGCCGCTTGTAGGTGCTGGTGAAGTTGCGGATGAAGACTTCGGTGAAGTCCCGCTAGCTGTTGATGCTGTATGGTTTGAGGTTGTTCAGCCATGTCTGGGCTGTGCCCTGGAGCATGAGCGAAACGTACTTCACAGCAACACGCCTACTGCCACTTGCTATGTTGACTGCGATGGAGTAGTCAACCAGCCAATCCTCCGGCTTCACAGAGCCGTTGTACTTGGGAGTGTCTCGTGGGAGCAAGAACCCTTTGGAAAGGACTCATCGCGTATGCGGGGGCCGAAACAAGGCGGGTCGACTGCATCTTATTATTCTATCACTAGGCATCGAGCGAGTCGATCGATCTGGTGGCGGGCATCATTATCTCCGACTCCCTCGCGGTGGCCCAACCGGACTCCAAGAGTCGGATGCTCAACAGGTGGCGGGGAGGCGCGTCTCTCCCTACAAGGGGAGGCGGGCGCTCGTCGCGCCATTCCACTGCTCTCTGGTGACCGTCTTGGTCGCGCTTGATCGTGATGTGCGTGCGTCGGCTGCGCCTAGCAACTGGCTCCGGGTTCCTCCGGCCGTGAGTGCCGACTGTCGAGGACCGAGAGGACACGTCATGCTCATGGCAAGGGGGGCGTTTCTCATCTTGCACGCCAGGTTCCACCATGCGGCGGCCGGCTTCTTGCTGCACGGCGGCCGCATCAAGGAGCTGTTGAAGGCGTTCTATCATGCAGTGCTTCTCGTCGCCCTCCAAGTTGTCCAGCTCGTCTGCCGCCGCCTAGGCAGCGCGCAGGTTCTCCATGGGGGTGGTGTAGACTGGGCGGTCGGCTCCCAACATGCCGGCGATGGCGGTGCCGCATTGCCGGACCACCCCCAGCCGCTTGGCTTTCCAGCAGCCGGAGTGCCGCCTACATCATGGTCGATCTCGGCTGGTAGGCGTCAGTGAGGCGCCTCATGGCGGCCAACTGGTTGGCGCTGTAAAGGAGCGAGATGCGGTATGCCTCCAGCATCGCACCGTCCGCGCCTTCCTCGACCTGAGCGGCGAGGGCTTGAAGGACCGCCAGCAGCGGATCTCGTTCCTCTTCGGCAGAGGCTCCATCCTGACTAATGACCAACACCTCGGGGACGGTGCTGGCGCTGGTGATGCTGTCCGCAGAAGGGAGCGGATCATCAACAATCTCTACGTGGTTGGGGTAGCCATTAGCTTCTGCTGCGTCGGAGTCGCTGAGCATCTCGACGGGTGGATCGATGGAGCCAACGGACTACAAGTCGGAGGTGAGCTCGTTGGCGAGGTGGAGCTTCCTGAGGAGGTCGACGAGGCAGATCTCGGAGCTGGCCGTTCCCGCGTGCTCATCAGCGAGGTGTACTCCAACAAGGAGATCGGCGAGGGAGCTCACGATGCAGGCGGCCTCCACGCCGTGCAACATATCGATGCATGCGCCATCCAACACGCCAGGCTGGCTGCACTCACTAGGAAGGAAACGGGTTCCCATCCAGAATGTGTCTTCGGCTAACGGTGCACTTAGGCCCACGATGGGCGCCAAATGTCATTTCCTCGACATATGCCAAGGGATGGCTTATCACGTGTGGGGAGAGAAGTGTGTTGCCGGGCTCTACAAGCAGGAGTAGGCAAGACCTCAAACGACGCCGGATCTTACCCAGGGTTGGGGCTCTCCGTGGAGATAACACCCCTAATCCTGCTCTGCGGGGTCTCTGCATCACTATGATCAAATAGCATAACTAGAAAGGGTGCTCCTTGAGCTATTTGGCTAGAGGAGGAAGAAGGCAAGCTAGCTCTACTCCTTCCCTAGCTATGTGGGTGTGTGGTGGCTAGAATGGTGAACCCTTTGCATGGGTGAGCCTGGGGGGTTTATATAGGCCTACCCCCAGGGGTACAATGGTAATCCAGCTGGTTGTAGGACCCGTCTGTCAGTGTCTTCGGGCTCCGGCTTCTCTGCCGGCAGCTGGGGTCTGCCGCCTGGTGGGCCCCGCCGACTACCGTGATCCCGACCGACAGGTAGGGCCCGCTGCCTGCGGGCCAGGAGGACTATGCCGCAGTGTAGCCTTGCCTTTGATGATGATAGCTTGGTCGGGGGGCTCATGGCTACAGTACCGCCGCCTGGCGGGCGAGTGCTATAGCCACACCCCGTCACTTCAGGTTAATGGCGCATAGACTCCAAGGGGAGGGACGACCGTCTGCTAGGAGTCGGCCCCCCTTGTGTCCACCTATCCTAGCATTGCCGCCTTTTGGTGATACAAGGATAGGTGGGGCCCGTCGCCTACAGGCTACATCGACCGCCTGTTGTGGGAGCATGGCCCTGTCTGACGTAGGCAACGTCATGGGCCACATGGCTACAGTGTTGTGTCAAGTGAGGGTGTCTGCTTGGTACGCCCGCACTGTGGCCACGTTCCATCCGGGATTCGGGGGTGGCAGGTTGCACTGTTGCCACGCCTTGTCTTGTCGTGGCAGGTGGGTGCAAACTTTGAGGGGGCAAGGGGTCGCCTGGTAGGAGTCTGCCCATGCCCTTGCCGCCTTCCGGGGTGAGCTGCCTTCTTGGGGTCCGCCTCCTTCTAGGAGGCGGCCCGTTGGCACCAGCCGGCCGCATGGGCCGGCCTTGCTACCAGTTGGGCTGAGGGGCTTGGCCAGCCCTGATGTCTTAAAAAGTATTGAGGTGCGGATGAGGCTACCCAAAGTCTATCCCCCCATCAAGCATCGAGTGTTGATGGTTAAAAAGACCACCAGCTTCAAGAAGGGCAAGGGAAAGAAAGGGAATTTCAAGAAGAATGGCAAGCCAGTTGCCACTCCCGTGAAGAAACGCAAGGCTTGACCCAAACCTGAGACTGAGTACTTCTATTGCAAGGGGAATGGCTACTGGAAGTGGAACTACCCTAAGTACTTGGCAGATAAGAAGACTGGCAACATCAACAAAGGTATATTTGATATACATGTTATTATTGTGTACCTTAATAGTGCTCATAGTTGCTAATATTTGTAACTCAAAACAGGAGCTGCGTAATAAAAGAAGGCTAGCTAAGGATGAGGTGATGCGCATTGGAAATGGCTCCAAGGTTGATGTGATCGATGTTGGCACGACCCCTCTTCCTCTACCTTCAAGACTAGTTTCAAATCTCAATTATTGTTATTTGGTGCCCACGTTGAGCATGAACATTGTATCTGGATCTTCTTTATTGCGATATGGTTATTCATTTAAATCCGCGAATAATCGTTGTCCTATTTATATGAATAATATCTTTATGGTCATGCACGTAATGTGAATGGTTTATTCTTGTTGAATCTTGATCGTAGTGATAGACATGTTAATAATATTGATGCCAAAAAGATTTGAAGTGAATGATGATAGTACCACATACTTGTGGCACTACCACTTAGGTCATATTGGTGTAAAGTGCATGACGAAACTCCATACTGATGGACTTTTGGAATCACTTGACTTTGAATCACTTGATACATGTGAACCATGCCTCACGGGCAAGATGACTAAAATCCCATTTTCTGATACAATGGAGCGGGCAAGTGACTTGTTGCAAATAATACATACCGATGTATGTGGTCCAACGAGTGTTGACATGCGCGGTGGATATCGTTATTTTCTTACCTTCACGGACGATTTTCTTACTTTCACGGACGCTTATGCCTAGAGGCTTCGGCCTGATAAGCTCCAACCCAAAGCAGAGAAGTGCGTCTTCATAGGATACCCTAAAGAGATCATTGGGTATACCGTCTATCACATATCCCAGGGTAAGATCTTTGTTGCAAAGAATGGGTCCCTTCTAGAGTAGGAGTTTCTCTTGAAAGAAGTGAGTGGGAGGAAATTAGAGCTTGATGAGGTAATCGTACCCCCTCTTGAAATGGAAAGTAGCACATCATAGAGAGAAGTTCCTGTGATGCCTACACCAGCTGGAGAGGAAGCTCGTGGTAATAATCATGAAACTTTGGATCAAGCTACTACTAAACTTCGTAGGTCGACCAGATCACGTTCCGCACCAGAGTGGTATGGTAATCCTGTCTTGGAAGTCATGTTGTTAGATAACGACGAATCTATGAACTACGTAGAAGCAATGATGACCCTAGATTTCGACAAATGGCTTGAGGCCATGAATCCATGATAGTAACCATGTATGAAAACCATGTATGGACTTTGGTAGACTTGCCCGATGACCGGCAGGCCATTATGAATAAATGGATCTTTAAGAAGAAGACATACGTTGATGGTATTTTCACTATCTATAAAGCTCGACTTGTCGGAAAGGGTTTTCGACAAGTTCAAGGGGTTGACTACAATGAGACTTTCTCACCCGTTGCGATGCTCAAGTATGTTAGAATTATGTTAGCAATCGCCACATATTTCGATTATGAAATCTGATAGATGGACGTCAAAACAACATTCCTTGATGGTTTCCTTATGGGAGAGTTGTATATGATGCAACCAGAAGGTTTTGTCGATCCTAAGGATGCTATGAGGTATGTAATCTCCAGCGATCCATCTATGGACGGGTGCAAGGATCCCGGAGTTGGAATATACGCTTTTATGAGGTGATCAAAGCATTTGGTTTTATTCAAACTTATGGAGAAGCTTGTATTTACAAGAAAGTCAGTGAGGTGATCAAAAGCCTTTGGTGTTATACTATATGTGGATGGCATATTATTGATTGAAAATGATATAGAATTTCTGGAAATCATATAGGGTTATTTGAACAAGAGTTTTTCAATGAAAGACCTGGGTGTAGCTATTGGTGTTATACGTATTGGACATTAAGATCTATAGACATAGATCAAGATGTGTGATATTGCTTTCACACAACACACACCTTGACATGATTTTGAAGAAGTTCAAAATGGACCAGTCAAAGAAGGGGTTCTTGCATGTGTTGCAAGGTGTGAATTTTAAGACTCCAAGCCCAACCACGACAAAAGAAAGAGAAAGGATCAAAATCGCCCCCTATGCCTCAGTCATAGGCTCTATAATGTATGCCATGCTGTGTACCAGACCTGATGTGTGCCTTGCCATAAGTTTGGCTAGGAGGTACCAGAGTGATCCAAGAGTGGATGACTGGACGGTGGTAAAACATATCCTTAAGTACCTAAAGAGGACTAAGGAAATGTTGACCTGGATGACTCGAAGTCTCCTACCGGTTACATATTTATTTGAATGGTGGAGTAGTCAGTTGGAGTAGCTCCAAGCAGAGCACAGTAGCAACATCTACATGTGGCATGGAGATTTGCAAAGTACATATGGATCTGAATGTGGCAGGCCCATTGACTAAACCTCTTCTATGAGGAAAACATGATCAAACACCAAAACTTGATGGGTGTTAGATTTATTACAATGTAAGCTAGATTATTGACTCTAGTGCAAGTGGGCGACTGTTGAAAATATGCCCTAGAGGAAATAATAAATATGTTATTATCATATTCCTTATTCATGATAAATGTTTACTATCCATGCTATAATTGTATTGACCAGAAACTCAAATACGTGTGTGGAACTGTGGATACATAAATGAATATTATGTCCCTAGTAAGCCTATACTAGACTAGCTCGTTGATTAAAGATGGTTAAGGTTTCCTAAACATAGACATGAGTTGTCATTTGATGATGAGATCAATGATGTGATGGATAGACCCAACCGTAAGCTTAGCATCAGATCATATCACTCAGTTTATTTTCTATTGCTTTCTTCATGTCAAGTATCAATTCCTTATACCATGAGATCATGCCACCGCCGAATGCTGGAAGAATGCTTTGTGGGTTATCAAATGTCACTTTGTAACTGGGTGATGATAAAGGTGCTCTTCAGGTATCTCGGAAAGTATTTGTTGGATTGCATGGATCGAGACTAGGGTTTGTCGCTCCATGTGACTGAGAGATATCTCTGTCCCTCTCGGTAATACAACATTGTGAATAGCTTGCAAGCATGTGACTAATGAGTTTAGTCACGGGATCTTGTATTATAAAACTAGTAAAGAGACTTGCCGGTAACGAGATTGAACTAGTACGGAGATACCGATGATCGAATCTCGGGCAAGTAACATATTGCCGGACAAAGGGAATTGTATATGAGATTAACTGAATCCTTGACATCGTGGTTCAATCGATAAATATCTTCATTGAATATGTGGGAACCAATATGGGCATCCATGTCCCGCTATTGATTATTTACCGGAGAGATGTCTTGGTCATGTCTGCATGATTCTCGAACCCGTCGGGTCGCATGCTTAACGTTCGATGGCGCTAGGGTAGTATTGAGATATTAGTATGGTGAAGTATGAAGGTTGTTTAGAGTCCCAGATGGGATATGGGACATCACGGAGCTCCAAAATGGTCCGGTGGTAAAGGTTTATATATGGCAAGTCATATTTAGGGTTGCGAAAAATGTTCGGCATTTATCAGTATTGTACCAGGAAGGTTATCGAAGGTTCTGGAGTGGGGCCGACCTGCATGGGGGGACTAACATGGACGTGGGTAGTGGGTCAAGGCCCCACACCCTAGTCTAGGCACACCAAGATCCCCCAAAAAGGAAAAGGATCATATCCCGAAGGGATAAGATCAGGATCCCAAAAAAGGGGGATACTGATCTGTGGGAACGAAAGGAGGGATATACTTCCTTCCCCATTGCCCAATGACCCTAGGGGCTTGAAGGGCAAGCCGCTAGTCCCCTCCATCCCTATATATAGTGGGGAGGTGCATGGGGAGCCAGACCCTTCCACCCTTGCCCGTCTCCCTCCCGTTACACCTCCTCCACCTCTCTAAGACGCTTGGCGAAGCCCTGCTCCAGTAGCACTGCTGTCACCACCACCATGCCATTGTGCTGGTCTTGCTCTCATCTGCTTCCTCTCCCTCTCTTGCTGGATCAAGATGGATAGGACGCCACAAAACTGAATGTGTGCTAATCTTGGAGGTGCCACATGTGCGGTGCTTGGATTGGATTGGTTTGGATCACGAGGCGACTATGTCAGCCAGCTAACTATTTCGTTCTACATGGGTACATAGACACACTCCCCTCTCGTTTATATGCACCTAGATAAATAGATCTTTGGGTGTTTCATAGGATTTTTTATGCAACATTCCCCATCACCAACCCCCAAAGTTTTTGTCTGATAGATCTTCTTACACTGGACCATCCTATATTTCTTTTTGTTGTCCGTGTAATCCCAAAATAAACCACCCTTGTGCTTATCAAAGCCAGCGTGGATGCCTTCTGAAAGACGATGAAAACCCATAAGGAACATAGGTAGAGAGGAGAGGTATGCGTTGATGAGACACACCTTACCATCCATCGAGTTGTATCACCTGTTGGAGATATTCCCTAGAGGCAATCATGTATGATGTTATTTCCTATCTGTTTATGAATAAGGATAGTCCTTGGATGTAATCAATGATACTTGTTCACAAGTACGTGACTTGTCTGTGAGATCTTGTGCTGTATGATACATCCTAAATTGTCCCTAGTCACAAGTGACGTGTGGGCACACGTCGGACTAGACTAGCATATGACACGGTGGATGGCTCGGTCTCACTAACCCTGGAGCATTGCACGCTAACCGAATAATATGGACTCGGAAGAATCTGGTCAGATTTGACGTATTCGAATCCGAGTCGAGATAAGGTTTGAGTCGAACAGACCCAACTATGAGACACAGTGATATGGCATCTGTGAGTCTCTAGTACAGCATACATTCTATGTCCTAAGACCCGAGCTGACGCATGTACTCGGGATGGTGATAGACTTGCTTTGGGCTAACCAAACGCTACTCCGTGACTGGGTAGTTACAAAGGTAGGTTTCGGGTTTGTCCAATCCCATGGTGCGAGACATGGTCGAGCAAGATGGGATTTGCCCCTCCGATCAAGAGAGATATACTCTGGGCCCCGCGTGTGATCCGGCCAGGATAAGCATGGACATGCGACGAGGATTATGAGATAATCCAGTTTGTGGTCAGTATCACTGGAATGAGAAAAAGGTCAGGCTAGCACAAGCATGACAGTCTCGCCTTGAGCCTGACAACATATATCATGAGGCAAAGGGAACAGAAGTATGACATGGTGTACAGGTTCGCCTAACCAGCTTCATAGTCTGCTTGGTGGTCGGCACGCCTTGCTAGAGGTTGCTACCAACCGTGCAGGACGTAAGTGATCCGAACTGTGAACAAGCCGACTTGAACCTCAGTGGTCCCGTGCTTAAGGGAAGGAACCTACGAGGTCGGTTCGAAAGACACTGGTCGGATGTGATCTGAGCTGGACTTGGAACTCGACCAAGTAGACTTTGGGCTATAGGATCTGTGCAAGGCCCAAGTGTTGAGCCTGTGACGGATGCCTATAAATAGTGGAGGTGCGGCACACTTATTCACTTGATCGCTTTGGCGCTGTCACTAGGGTTTGCATGTGTTGCGAATAGCCACCTCCACTTGCCGCCGGTTGTGTGATCGAACCTAGCAGTCCGCCGCACGATGTTCCTCCTGCACACGCGGATACCGTTAGAGGCGGTGCACTTGCGCCGCTCTGGCGAACCTATTTGAGGGATCCGATCAGCTACGTGGGAGACCGGCAAGGAGGAGATGACTCCGGGAACACGAGGCGACTTCGGGAACATGCTGCCTCAACTCTACTTCCGCTGCACGACACTGCGCGTCTAGTGCTAACGATCTATGATCAATCTCTCGTAGCATCTTCTTGGTTGTTCTGCGCATAGGAAATTTTAATTTGCAGTCGATGCACCCTACTGTGGAACCCAACAGTGGTATCAGAGCCTCTGCTATAGGATTTGGATTCAGATCATATGCATATTAGATATGTGGAGGCGACAGGTCAGATCTATTGTCGTTGATGAGATCGGCTGTGTGCACGGTTGATGAGATCAACTGCACATGGGGATCGATGAGGCTATGTTTTCTAATGATCGGAGTCGATGAGGTCGAGACACAACCTACCTCTACCGGTCGGTATCCGCCATTGGGGTTAACAGTGAAACGTAAATCCGAATCAGACTCACGATGATCAATAAGATCAGTCAGATTAGAAAATTCGACGTGATCGGAGTTCAGATGAGATTTGTGATTTCTGAAAATGCATGCGTAGCGCCTTGTATTTCGTACACGACCTCTCAATCCGGTAGAATGCGATTCTATGCGTAACTTTGTTTTGCAGGTTTGATGTGAATAGTATGGCTCATGTGTATGAGAGGCATGTGTGTAATTTATACATGGCATGCGTGTCATGTTTGTCAGCCAGCAGGAGCCAAAGTGCTGTCATTATAATGTATAATGACCTATGTGTCGACTTGTGACTCTATGTAAAATTCATTACTAGTTGTAGTAGTTGGATAATAGAGATCAGGTTGGTGGCTTGGCATCCCAGTGTGACAGACAGCATGGAGTTCCTAGATGGTCATCGGAGTCGGAGCCGACCTGGAAGAACATCCATGAAGGAGCCAATACTATTTCACAATATGTTTATTTGTGATTGTTATGCTTCTTTGTTTCTAAGCATGTTAGAATGGTAGAAAGATCCCTCATGAATATCAAGCGAATTGCCATCCCCGATGTTGCACCTTCGCACGTCAAGTACGTCTAGTAGTGGGATCATAAAATTAAGGTGCTGCTGGGTGTCCTTGAACTGAAGGGTTCATGTCGGACACGGACATGCACTACATCAGGTTAACTTGACAAGGCTATCAAAACGGTTTTGGGCCTTGTGGAGAAGGTTGGGAGCCGGGGTATGAGATACCTTCCGGACCGATAGGAGTCGTATAGAGATATGATTAGCAAGGAGTTGCTTACCAGATAGGTATGTTGGCTATCAGTAATGCTAAAGCTCATTAGTCGCATGCGCTAGTCAGATCCTGAATCACTAAGAGTTTGCGGAGGATGCTGACTTCAGTGGGAGTATTTTTGTTTAGGCTTGAATCACTCTACATAAACGCATTGCTTAGTGATTGCATACTTTTCTGTTGTAGATCAACGGCACCACCTGCTCAACCCAACTTTGCATTGAAATCAATTCTGGAAAAGGATAAACTGAATGGAACAAACCTTACCATCTGGTAGAGAAATATGAGAGTTGTTCTCAAGCATGATAAAAAGGAACATGTTCTATAGGATCCACTTCTAGAGGAACCTACCGATAATGCTAATACCACAACCAGGAATGCCTACCAGAAACTCATTGATGAATCAAACAAGATCAACTGCCTCATGCTGGCTTGTATGGAGCCCGATTTGCAGCAGCGTTTCAAATATGTTGGGGCTTTCGATATGATCGAGAGTCTCAAGAGCATGTTTCAGGTGCAGGCTAGGACCAAAAGGTTCAACGTCTGGTGATCCTTGATGGATTGTAAGCTGAAGGAAGGTGATCCACTGAGCCTGCATGTGATCAAGATGATCGGATATGTGCAAGCTTTGGATCGGTTGGGCTTCCCGCTCTTGGATGAGCTCGCTACAAATGCAGTTCTGGGTTCTCTTCCGCCTAGCTATGGGACGTTCATCTTGAACTATCAAATGCATGGCATGGATAAGAAGCTCACTGAATTGCATGGGATGCTCAAAGTGGCAGAGCAGGATATTAAGAAAGGCACACATCAAGTGTTGCTGGTGCAGAAATCGGCTAAGTTCAAGAAGAGTTGGTCCAAGAAAAAGGCTAAGGGAAAGGGCATGGAGACGGTAACCTCCGCTGCTGTGCCAAAGTCTGGACCGGACTCGAAGACCGTTTGCTATCACTGCAAGGAGACCGGTCACTGGAAGAGGAACTGTAGCAAGAGGCTTGTAGAGCATGGCAAGAAGGCCGGAAATGCTTCTTCGGGCAAAGGTACACACTACAAAAAAAAGACACATCCGAGACATTTTGGGCCGAACGAAATTTTTCTGTCATACATATGACACTTCCATGACGATAATTGTGACAAAACCCGGTATCATCATAGATGTGGTGGGCTCCTACTTCTATGAAAAAAATCATGACAGAAAATGGGTTTTTCGTCCTGGGCGGGCCGGAGACGCAGCTGCATGACATTCTTTGGGCCGTCCATGACGGAAAAAACCATGGTAGAAGCGAGGGCGAGGAAAATTTTGGGGAGTTCCTGGTTACGATGGGAGGTCGGGGGCCGAGCGATGCGCGTTTCTCTCATACACGTATGCGCGTGTGTGCGAGGCGCTGGCTCTAACTGAACCCGAGTGAGGGGTTGGGCTCTAACTGAACCCGAGCGATTGCACTGCAGGCTACGCGTTACTGAACCCGAGCGATCAATCGATGGCTGTTAACTAAACCCGATCGAGCGATTCCTTCGCTACTGCTGCTAACCGAAGCCAATCGATGCTGCCTCTCTGGATGAAGAGTGAGCGTTCCATGGGGGGGGGGGTTGGATGAACAGTGAGTGGTGGCGTTGCCTCTGGATGAACAGGACCCCGTGGTGTGGAGGGCTGGATGAATAGTGGACGGTGGAGGGGTGCCCGTGGAGGGGTGGTTGAACAGTAGCCGGTGGAATAGCGTGCGGTGGAGGCTAGATGAACAGGAGCCCGTGGAGGCTGGAGGAGGTTGACAGTAGCCTGTGGAGGCTAGAGGAGGTCGACGGTGGAGATGAACAGTATCCCGTGGAGTCCCGTTTTGTGGTACGCCACACTCCTCCCAATGAACAGGACCCCCGTTTCGACCGTAGAGCTCCAACACAAGTCCGTTTCGTCTGTTTTGCTGTACGCCACACCCCTCCCGATCAACAGAACCCCCATTTCGACCGTAGGAGGTTCGTTTCATCCATTTTACGGTACGCCACACCCCTCTCAATCAACAGCACCCCCGTTTCGACCGTAGGAGGTCCGCTTCCTCTGTTCTACGGTACGCCAGGCCTCTTTTCCATCGCCTGTTCTGTCCAAACCCTCCCGATGAACAAGACCACGCATTCCGTTCCGACCCAGCCGGTTGGCTCCCCATGAACACGACGACGACACTATTTCTCCGTTCCGACCAAGCCATGTACACGAGCCCTGGTTGTACGTATGCGCGAGTAGGCGTTCGAGACCCCGCCCGAATGTACGTATGTGGCCGTATTTTCTTTCTTGCACCCTGGCTGTTGTACGTACGTGTACATGCTACATGCGCGCCTCTACTACGACACGTGCGCGCCTCTACATCCACCAGTATGTACGTACACGTTCGCGACCAGAATGACAACGCTACGTACGCTTCGACCAGGTGGGTCCCGACTGTCAGGCACTTCCTTGCGTGCGAAGATGTACCTGGTGGGTCCCAGCAGTCAGGGGGGCGAATCATTTTTTTTGCCCGGACGCACTTCCTTGCATGCGAAGGTGTAGCTGGTGGGTCCCAGCAGTCAGGGGGCGAATCGTTTTTTTGCATGGATGCACTTCCTTGCGTGCGAAGATGAGCTGGTGGGTCCTAGCAGTCAGGGGGCAAATCGCTTTTTCCCGGACGCACTTCCTTGCGTGCGAAGATGTAGCTGGTGGGTCCCAACAGTCAGGGGGCGAATCATTTTTTTCACGAAATACGGTGGCCCGTCCGGTGGGTTCCCGTTGTCAGGTGTAGGAATAATTATTTTGCGTGTAATAAGGAGGCACTTCCTTGCGGTTGCCGTGGACCCAGCTGTCAGCCTCTCCACGTATAGTCCACGTCCAATGGAAGTCGTTCCTTGACCATGTTGACCACGCCGCGCCGAGAGCACCAGGGCGGTGGACGATGACGAGGCTAGGAAGGGGATAACGCGGAGCCGGGGAAGACGCGGCAGTGGATGCCCACACGTAGAGGAGTATGAGGGTTCACTCATTCGGCTGCGGTGTGAGGCTGCCGTCGCCGCAGAATAACAGGGGGTGTGGGTGCGTAGAGGGATGGCCTGGCCAGCGTGGGAGTAGTAGGGGGCGGTGAGGCCTCCGCGGCATCACAGCCGGCCACGGGCGGCAGGAGCAGGCGGCACGACCAGCGCTGCTTTGGGCGGCTGGAGCAAGAAGACCAGAGGTTGAAGAAGCACTACGGCCGTTGGATGGACATCGTACGGTCATCGGAGCTAGAATCGTTCATATATTGACTAAAGTTGACAAAGGCCTCTGTCCCAGTCAACTTAGTAGGCCCACAAGTCAGGCTCCCACCAAGATGGGTCCCAGCTAGCAGGGGGTATTAATTTTTTTGTGCATAATAAGGAGGCACTTCCAGTGGGTCCGAGCTGACAGCAGGGGGAATGTTTTTTTCACAAAATACGGTGGCCCGTCTGGTGGGTCCCAATAGTCAGGGGGAATCGTTTTTTTTGTGAAATACTGGTGGCCCGTCCGTGGGTCCCTGCTGTCAGGTGGAGGAATAATTATTTTCCGCGTAATAAGGAGGCACTTCCTTGCGGCTGCTGTGGACCCAACTGTCAGCCTCTCCACGTACAGTACTCTTCCGATGGAAGTCGGTCGTTGACCACATTGACCACGCCGCGCCAAGTGCACCATGGCGGTGGATGACGGTGAGGCCTCGGAAGGGGACGACGCGGAGCCGGGGAAGATGCGACAGTGGAAGCCCGCGCGGAGAGGAGTACGAGGGTTCACCAGTTCGGCTGCGGTGTGAAGCTGCCATCGCCGCAGAATAACAGGGGGTGTGGGTGAGTAGAGGGATGCCCTGGCCAGAGGTGGGAGTAGTAGGGGGCACTGAGGCCTGCACGGCAGCACGGCCGGCCACGGGAGGCGGGAGCAGGCGGTCCCGCCGGCGCTGCTTTGGCGGCTTGAGCAAGAAGATCAGAGATTGAAGAAACACGACGGCCATTGGATTGACATCCAACGGTTACGTCTGCTAGAATCGTTTGTTAACGTATATAATAACTAAAAAATATTGCATACACGTCAACTAAACAGGCCCACAAGTCAGACCACTCCCTCTTTTTTTAATAATTTATATATAGCTCATGGCAACTTCTTATGCAATTTATTGCAGTCGTTTTTTTGGTTGGCCAAGGCCAATTTCGCATATTTCTATGGGTTCCAAACTATTTTTAATACCAAAATGTCGAGCCAGATTTAAAGTACTTTGAAGATATATTTAAACTAGGTTAATGCCTAGTGAAATAGGAATCTGAGAATATGAAAAAATTCAGAAATTATAAAGTAATTGCCAATTTGTCATCTATTTTTATATTTACAACCCATTTCATATTACTTTCAAGATTTGCGAGCGTCTTGAAAGAGTTGCAGCCAATCAGGGCGTAGAAAAATAAGTAGGCATGGATTGGGTATTCTTCAGAAAAAATAAACTGGGCTCATTTCGACAAAGAAAAAAAATAGTTGGGCTGGTCACGTGGTGCACATAAAATATAAGCCTGGGCAGACGGGCCACAACCCAGTTCAAACCCTGCTCCGTCTCAACAATAACAAAAAAAAATACTGCTCGAGTAGCTACGTCCCAGGTGTCAGCCGATCTTGTGTTGTTCACTTGTCTATTGACTATATACGTTCACAATGTCGTGGGTCCCAGATGTGAGGAAAACACTAGGAGGAAGCATTTTATTTTTCCATACGCTGACATGGTGGGCCCCTACTCTCATCCTCTCCACGTACTTCTGCCGATTCCTATTGTTTGTTGACCATGTTGACAACGCGAGTGGGCGGCACCGCGGCGAGCGCACCAGAGCGCGCAAAGGATGTCGGCGTTAACGATTTAGGAGACGGTGGGGTGGCAATGCGTGCGCTGAGGCGCAGCTAGCCGTGGGAGGCGGAAGCAGGCGGCCCCGCCGGCGCTGGTTTGGTTTTGGCGGCTGGAGGAAGATAGGACTGAAGAAACACGACAGACTGTAAAAGCAGCATGAGTACTTAACAACCTTAACTGAAACCAGCAGGGGCACTTAACAACCAAAGCTGAAAGCAGTATGAGTACTTATACAAGTTCAACCATACAAAGCACCCCTCGAACAGCGCTACTTTGCCTATAGTTAACCAAGGGTGAGGCCGCCAAGCCCCAGGAGAAGGCCCAGGCGCCACCTCGTGCATCCACAACCTTCTGGAAGCGGCTTCATCTCGCAATGTGGTCAATAAACAGGATATTCGCTTTAGAACCAAGGAAAAGCATGAACATAATCTTCTGTCCTATTCTCAAAGATGGACGGGCCTTCATTATTTGAGACCACCCATGAATAAGTATCTTTTCACCTCCAAGGGGAATTGAGTAGGTCGACATAAACATCATGTTGTGACCAAGCACAAGTCTGACCCGACCATGGTCATGCATCTGTATAGGAACAGTAGAACTGGGCAGTTCCTGTTTCAAGAAGATCACAGCTGTAAAACTGTGTATAAGCAATAGTTTATGAACAACATATATAACAGAAAACAACTCGTACCATAATTTTCTCGACACAGTTGGACCTGTTCAACGAGTGCAGCAGTGGCACACATATCCCACGTGGCCTTCCACCATTGAAACGCCCCACAAGGACCTCAAGACGATCAATAAAGTGTAGGAACTTGTGGATGTCGATCCAGTCAACTTTAGTGCCATAAGTAACAGCCGAGTTATTACAGAGTAACAAACGAGCAGACTACTTAACTCTGAAAAAACCTACACGTGCCACCAATTATAAGAAAATATTAGTTAGAAGTAGCATCTTCATGAGAGATTTGTTGCTACTTCTAAAGTTAAATTATGATTAGTTAGCCAGAATAGGTGGATTAAGAAGTAATCGAGGCAACAAGGAAGAACCAGATACAAAACTAACATGATGAACAATTATAACGACGTCGGGGAGGAAGATCGCAGTGAAGATGAGACCAGGTTCTGCTATTTCCATCAACATTCGTGCGCCAACTTTCAGTCCATAACACTTGAGAAAGTTTATCCAAGTTTGGCCATAAAAAAGCAGTGATCTTCTTGGTTCATGAACCCAACTCGGAACTTATATCCATGGCTTGTCTTCACTATGACCATTAAACTAGTGTATTCAGTTATGGCAAGGCCGAGCATCTTGAGTACATGTGTTCTGGCAGAGCAAATAATACACTGTAGGAAAAATAATATGAGAACACAACATGTTCAAAAAAACCCCACCCTCCCAGATAGAAAAGAGGATTCTAGGAACATACTGTGCGCGTTTCAAAATGATGTGTTAGGATGAGAAGGAACAAGTGTGGCGTCTTGCAGAGGGCGCAGAAACTTGTAGGGTACTCACACTTTGGGCACTGCAAATGAAACACACTAGATTCAGTAGGAAGAAAAATGCATCAACTGCGGCGGCTGCCATCCTAGGATTACCTGCGACCAAGGGACTTCGATTTATCGGGTATGGATGAAGAATTCGTACCTGGTTCTCCATGAGAAAACCCTATGCAATCGCCGAGAGGGGGTTTTCTCTGAACAAGCAGACGAGGGAGAAGGGGATTCAGGCCCACTGAAATATTGCCGCTTCGTCTGTCCAGCTTACTGCTAAAGTTGGAAAGAAGGGAGAGGGGTTGTGATTTGACGGCTCATTGGGCATTACTGCGGCGCTACGACCGGGGTGTGTCTACCGTGAAGTTGTGCACTCTAATTTGTGCATATGGCACGTGGACCCCGTTGCCGGTTGCCCCACATATCAGCGAAAGGAAGTAGAAAGACAGGAGTAACTAGTTACACATAAATATATTTTTTGACAGAGAGATACTCCCTCTGTAAAGAAATATACAAATCTTTTATATCACACATAGGCTCACCTTGCCGAGAAATATACTCCCTTTGCAACGCACGGGCATTATGGGGGTTCAGCTTTTTTTATGGGGGGTCAGCTGAGAATATAATACTCAGATAGGCTCACGTTTCTGGACTTTGGGCTGCAGGCCGACCCTGCATGTTTGGGGGCCCATGTGTTCTACCTCAGCGCTTTTCATATTGCAAGCGATCGGTACGGCGCTGGTTTTAGATGCTGTCACAAGGCGAATACACAAAATTGAATAAAGCACGGCAGCTGTTGGAATGAAATCGAACGACAGTTCCTAACCAGCAATCAGAGTTGCAATTCTATCAACTATATACCATGTGATAAATAATACTGTCGTACTACTTATACACATAGGACACTTGTTTCACCATGCCAGATTATTACATCAAAATCTCTTGGAGGATAGATCAGTACGGTAGTTGCGTGCTGCTACTGAAGAATTTCAAAGTTGATTTGGACCAGCTCTCCTTGCCGAGAAAGTTTGATTTTTGACATCATCCTTACCGCAAGATATGATTTAGATTTGAACCTTGACCATCCTTTAGCATCAATCATCATGCGACCATCCTTTGTACTTACGGTATATTGAGCAGGTTCATTCACCCCAAGGCTGCGCATGGTAAGAGAAACTCGGCCGCAGTCGCCAGATTGTTGAATGACTCCCTCGTTTGTCTAGGAATTCTCTGTTTGCAAACAAGAAGACATACCCAAACAGTTAGATCAACACAGTGAATCATGTGAAACAACATGGAAAGAAAAAAGAATGAAACACTTGGGCAACCAATGCTTACCAAGAAGGTGGACATGTCGGTTTTTATAAGGACTTTGGTATATGAAGTGCGAACTGCAGCCCAGTCTGTTGCCGGTACAACTGCACGGGCCGAAGCAGATGCAAGTGCAAGTGTTGGTGCAGGTGCCGAAGCCGCTGCTGCTGCCGGAGATGGTGCTCCTTGTAGAGCTAGTGCCGGTGTCGGAGTAGGTGCCGGTGTCGATGCCCGATCCTCCGGTAGATTAGACTGATCCGCTGACGCGATCGGTGCCCAATCCTCAGCTGGATCAGACTGAGCCACTGCCGCTGTCAGTGCTAGAGAAACTGCCGGTGCTCGATCCGTTCCTGAAGGTGGTACCAATGTGCGAGACAGCGGCGATCGTGTCTGGTCTGCTATGATCAGCTTTCTAACTTGACTAGGATCCGTGACCGTGATGCAGTTTTTTTTCTTCATTTCTTTTAAACGCGAGAAGGACTAATTGTGGCGTTTTTGTTAAACCAAACTGCAGTTCATCACAGGGATTCAACTTGTACTCAGACAACAGACTGATCCAATTTTTCCAGTAATATAAGTGATGGACAGTGCCTTCGTTACTAACACGACATAAGAAGTGAAACCTGCAAAAATAGCCATCGTTGAGTAAACCAAACAGTTTATTCTGTGATGAATGTCACATGGCGAAACCTGCATCATAAAATTGCAGGAAAAGAAAGAAAACATGACATTAAATCAATAAGATTTAGACAGTAAATCAATAAGATTTACTTGATGTGACACGAGTGAATCCTTACCAAGAAATCACTATGTTGAAGTACTAAACAGAAGATTGACCATCCAACTATGCGTGGCATGCAGGGGCCCCGCCTACTCCCACAAGCAGGACAATCCAAAGGTCATGACAAATCATATGGACCGAACATCCATGGGACTGGAAATCCTGGTGGGTGTGATAAACCCTGCAATGCATACAGATATTGGAGTGTGACCATAATTGATAAACCGTCCTCACAAAACATATGATCTGGATACTTAAAAATATAAAGACTGAATTGAGTGGACAGACATTAACATAGACCGTTCTCAGGGCTAACCACACACCAAAAGCGGAAGTACTAATAAACAATACAAGGTTCAAAAACACAAATCAAGTACTGAACAATAGTACTTACTATAGACAAGCAAATTTGCACTAACTAAACTCTGCAGACTATTTCTTGCCACCGACCTACATGATGAACCTCGCATAACTGACTAGGCCATGGACTTCGTGTGAGATGTCTACATGCACCATCACCATCTTGTCAACCTTGGAGAACCTAACAGAGTGGTCTTTCCACTCATAAAAATGACGATGAAGACAGGCTGCATCAGATTTGTTAGGAAGCTTTAGAAGAACCACACCCTTCGTAATCGAAGGCACAACCAGGAAATTGTTGTGGTCAAGTACAGCCTCGAGAACACGCCTGAAAACAAAGCTACATGAAAAGACTAGTTCAGGACACGTGGCCACAAGGACACAACAACTGGATAGTTCAGCAGTAGAACTCATCATCAGGTCTTCCAGTTCACACGACATCACTTTGAGAACCTTATCTCCACCGCCGACCTGGTTCTAATTCAAGCAGAAACCATATTTTATTACTACCTCCGTTCAGAAATATAAGATGATTTTCGATATTATACTCCATATATTACTACATATACGCACAGAAATGAGTGAATAAAGACACTAGAACATGTCTTCAAAGGCATGAGAGCAGAAGGATTACATGCAATATCCATAACACAAGTTACTGAGGCAAATATACCCTCTTAAAACGTAGCATTGATGTTCATAAAGTACCCCCTTCATCCCAAAATTATTGTCTTAGATTTGTCTAGATACGGATGTATCAAGTCACATTTTAGTATTAGATACATCCGTATCTAGACAAATCTTAGACAAGAAATTTGGGACAGAGGGAGTAGTTGAAAGTAATCTATAAGAAATCAGTGTTAACCTCTCGCATGTTTTGATCAAAAGAGGAATTTAGAACCGTCATTTGGCACACTAAAATCACATGCAAGATCACCCAGAAAGTTGTACTACCAGTACTAGTACTTCCTGTTAGATGAAAAACACGATCAAGATCGAGAAAAAGATCGTCAACAAGAGACATTACCTGGACTTGCTTAATGAGGGATCCCGGAGAGGGGGGCTTGGACAAGGCGATGGCTTTGAGCTTGTCTGCGGTAGTCTCAGCGGGGTGCTTGCGCTTATTCGTACCATGAGCCTCGACGGTTTTGGCCAGAGCCATAGACATCACGTCGGCCGGTGCTCCAGCGTCCATCCAAGAGAGGAAGCTGAGAGAGAAGAGTGAAAGTAGGAACGAGATGAGGGAGAAGCGAAGCGAGTGGGGGTTTTCTTCAAGAGAGGAAGCTGAGAGAGAAGAGTGAAATGATGGTTGCTTCGTTCGTCCAACTTACTGCTGGAAAGGAGGGAGTTTTGTGATTTGACGGCTCATTGGGCATTACTGCGACGCTTCGATCGGGGTAGTCTACCGTCACTCTACTACGGAGTAATTTAGTGCATGGCTGGTGGACCTAGGTGCTGGCTGTCCCACACATCAGCGAAAGTGAGTAATTTAGTGCATGGCTGGAGGAGGATCCGCACGGTAGAGCGTGTCCACTGTTTTTCCGAAGAAAAAAATGATTACAGCAAGTGTTTCCACTCTTACGACGGAGGAGTGCGAAACATGGCAGCCACTTGAACATACACAATGCTCCTACTACTAGGCATATGCAGTGGTTCATACGTCAGTACTACACAATCTTGTTGCTAGTGTAGTAAGATATGACGATAAAAAATGATGTTGTGCGCCTGTCAACTACTCCTATATGTAACATAGTACCACTTTTTTGACTGTCCGGTCGAGAATGAACAGTGAGATCAATGTTAACAGAACTAGGTCCACAGCGCATGGAGAGTACGATGCTACAATATTCCATGAAACATGAACCATATGAAGCACGAATAGTGTTAGGCAGGGTGTATGAAGGGTGCACGGGATGGGAGCAAAAGTTTCCTTCTCGACCCACTTTTGGGTGTTTGGCAGAGTGCATGAAGGGTGCATGAGTCCACACTAGTAGGTTGACAAAAATACACGAAGAGGAAACAACAATATTGAGATGAGAATGCAACCAAACACACCCACACGCTTTGTGCTACAGTGACTGATCTGCATCGTCTGAGTTTGATCCAACGGTCATGTTGCACCGAGACATGGACATGCCCATGCAGAGGGCGCCTAAACACCATCGAAGTCCCTCTGCTTCTCGAGGGACACGACGTTGGTGATGCAGGGTGCAACCGCCCGTAGAGCCCGCTCCCGGTCGACGGGAGCCAGCTCCTCAAAGACGGCGTCCAATGGCACGAATGGATTCCGGTGACGGAGCCCTGAAAGGATTCGCCCGGCAACGTGACGACAACCTGCAACCCTCCTTGTCCACCTCAGCCCCCACCATCACGCGGAGACGGCTCAGCTCCTCAGAGATATAGGTGAAGAAGGAGACCAGGTCAGGAAGCCGCAGCTCGTTGAAGTCGACCGGGTGGTCGAACGGGTTTAGCCCGACGTCCGGCATCGTCGCGCTGGCACGACGGTAGGCATCACGCAGCCGCAACACATGCGTGGAAACTTGGTTCACCAAGTGGCTGAGGCGATCCTGGACCTCCTCACGATTGCCCCACTCGCGCTCCAGCCGGCTCCCCTGACGACCTGTCGTATCTCCCGCTTTCGGCAGCAACGCCGCCGACGCCTCAAGCATCTTTGTGGTGGACGCCTGCCACTTTTCAAGCTCCGTGAACTCCCGCACATAGCGGAGGAGCATGGCACTCCTCTCCTCCTTGAGCTGACGGAGCTCCACGTCCTTGGCCCTGAGGTCCGCATCCTTGGCATGGAGCTCCCGTGTCAGGCGCCTCGCCTCGGACTCCATGATCTGCTATGCCGCTATGGCACCAGGTAGAAGCAATGGGGAGAGGAAGCAAAGGGGGCGAAACGGCTGAAAGGCAATGCAATCTACGGGAAGGCAGAGGGAGCCAGCCGAGGAGCGGGGAATCTTTTGGTTTTCACCACGGTAAAACACCAGTCGATGACTTCTCACATTAGGGAGCAGTGGGTTTTTACAGGCAGAGTCATCGTGACTAATTGCTGCCGCGCCTGCTCCTGTCAATCAAAAAATTAAAAATCCTGCCGCGCCTGCTCCCGTCAATCAAAAAATTAAAAATCCTGCCGCACCCAAACACCAGAGCAACGTTGTAGTGGATATTTAAATTTACCTGCCGGCAAGTAGATAAAAAAAGGGGTGAAAGAACAAATGTGGTGGCGGCCTAGCTAATCGGCCGAACTAGCCCAACTAGCTAGCCACCATGCTTCACTGATGTACTCGGCGGGAAAGGTGGTCTTTCGTGATTTGACGACTCATTTACTTGCTTCAGCGCTACAACCGAGGATGACCCGGAAAACGCGCGGTAGGGTGTCCCACGTCAGGAAGAATATATGCGTGCACCACCCGAGAGGACCCCGAAACCGCGCGGTAGGGTGTGCCACGTCTTGGCACGGACTAAAAATGTGCGTGTAAAAATATACTGTATCAGACGTAGTACCTATGGTTCGACCTCGGGACCCAGCCAGTCGGTCGAAAACACCCCACTAGCCACATAGCTTCATCGTGCAAATGTGGCACGGAGGATAGATGTGGTTAGCTCCGTCTCGACCAGCCACAACGTCTCTTGTTCTAGGTGATTCTTCTATTTCCCAAGGTTTTTTAGTTGTAATAACACCACGGCAAGCTAGCGCCGCTCTTCGTGTGTGCCCGTGCAAAGGTTAGACGATGGAGAGAAGAGAGATTGAGATCGCAGACCTGGGACCCACCAGTAAGTGAGACAACGGTCATGCATGTGTTGACGAGGCACTCCCTCTACTCTACTCAACGCAAGTACTGTATAAAATCAAGTTATGGGACAAAGCCAACACCGGTGTTGTTTCAGGCTATTGACTTACGCTTTGTAGTCCAGGTTGCCAGTTCGAATCTCGTCTTTCAGATTTGTTAGTTTTAGGTCCAAATTTGATTAATGAGAAGTGGGACCCCCGTGTGTTGTTTCGATATTTCAGTGTAGGATGGTTTTTTTG
The DNA here is from genome assembly GCF_018294505.1 of Triticum aestivum. NCBI lineage: Eukaryota > Viridiplantae > Streptophyta > Magnoliopsida > Poales > Poaceae > Triticum > Triticum aestivum. The sequence continues at coordinate 531,842,997 of NC_057810.1, read as the reverse complement.
AACAAACACTTTGCGCCATTATACAAGTAACGACACGAGTTAACATATTTTGCAAGTGTACGAACAAAAATGATAGCGGCATAGAATATCACATCCACCCCATAGCTTAGATACTATGGTGATACGAGTTTTTACACCGTTGGAAGTGAGATCCAATGGCTTGGGAGTAGTCTTTGTAATTATGCACAATTTCCAAACTCTCCAAAGTATTTTTTTGCAAATAAAACATTCAGGCCTCGTGTGTGCCACTGCATCTTCGATCCAACAGCTCCCCAGTGCTCATATTAGGTGCTCCCCGTAGCTTAATTACCCCCTATGGTGATATGAGCATCTAGGTCGTATGATCAGTGATCAGATGGCACATGCATAGTACTTGTACTTTCTGCGCATTTCCCAAACTCAATCACGCGTATATTGCAAAAACATTCAAACCTCCTACTGTGGGCCGTTAGATCTCAGTGAACTCGCATCACCATAGAATATATGGTGCGGGAGCACCTCATATTCTCCCGTGCGAGAAAACATAAGGTGATATCGCAGCTTGGATGCTACGGTGATACGAGCTTGGAGGTCGTTTGATCTGAGATCCAATGGCATGTGAGCAGTCTTTGTGCTTGTAAGCAGTGGCCGAGCTCTTTTGGGGCTTTTCTGCAAAAAAACCATTCGAACCACGGAGAAGGTGTTGGGTTACAAATCCAACGGCTACGAAGAGCTTCTATGACCAAAGCATCTAAGGTGTGGTAGCACATGATATTCTTACATACAGGAGAATATGATGTCCTCCTTCATCTTAGATGCTACAGTGATACGAGCTTCGAGGTCGTTGGATATGGGATCCAAGGGTATCTGAGTAGTTTTTGTACAAATTATGTGCAATTCTCAAACTCATCAAGGTTTCCTGCAAAAATATTAAGACACATCATGTGAACTGCTATATCTCAGATCTACAAGCTCCAAGCAACTCGTATCGGCATATGGCATCTAAGGTATGGGGGCACATGATATTCTCCCGGGGAGGAGGGGTGGGGGTGCACAACCAATCAGTGGTTGGGAGGGTGGTGACAAATATAATCTAAACAAACCTAAACAGAGCTCCACAATTTTATCTAAGGTCGAGGGGTTGACCCCCGACAATCATAGCTCCGCCTAAACACAACATTTGCATGTACTGTGGTACTAGACTTAATATTCATGTTTCAGTTTCATGTTCATTTTAAATATTGAACTGAGGACCATGGATGTCTTACATTTTACTCCCTTCGTTCCTACATATTAGTCTTTTTAGAGGTTTCAAATGGACTGGCACATACGGATGTATATAGACATATTTTAGAGTCTAGATTCACTCATTTTGCTCCGTATGTAGTCACTTGTTGAACTCTCTAAAAGACTAATATTTAGGAATAGAAGGAGTATTTTTGAATTCGTGTCATATATGCATGGTTTGGAAAAATAGATGCACTATACTTATTGGATTGTTGTTGTGTTCGTGCGTGTGTGTCTCTGTGTGTGTGTGTGGTCATATGCTTGATACATACAAAGTTTTCTCACCTCCATATTGTTCATCTTTTAAATTTGAATTTGCATTGGAAAACTTACTAGGGATACCATGAAATGTGAAATCCACGTTGAGATCACTATATCACAAACTCACTCTAATTCAACAACTCGTCATAAATCAATTACCACATTGAGATTAGTATTTGCAAGGAAAATACGGGTATTGTAATACACATAGATTCGTTCGGCAATTTAAAAGGTTCCTTTCGTATTCTCGAATGGTAGGACCCAATGGTGTACCAGCCAGACCTTGGCTCGTGTTGATCCTAAAAAAACCCAGGCTCGTGTCCTTTGGTGGCGTGCGTGGTACGCACATTAGGCAACCCCAACCAGTCGAGCCTCGGCGTTTCAAGTCGAAATATCTGGCGGCCAGAATTCCAGCAATAGGAAATTCCCCTCATGTCCCCGGTCCATAATGACTACCGATGAACAACGGAGGGATGCTTTAGTAACTAGACAACGTTACCTACCATGCCGAGCATGGTTCAATCCCCTCGGTCGCCGCTCGTCAAGGTCACCCGTCAACTGCATTGCCTAGTACTACTACTACTACTACTACTACTACTACTACTACTACTACTACTACTACTACTACTACTACTACTACTACTACACCAGGATAAGCACAGAATTGAGCCCGTTTGTTCGTGCCTAGTACTTGAGTTAATATATCATGCAATGCACTGGTACGGAGGGATTATCCTTTTACTCTGCATATATAACTTGTCTGAAGTCTAACTAAGAAAAATGTTTGACCAAATCCTTTCTTAATAAATAGAACAGGACAGATGTACAGCTTGAAAATTTATTGCATGATGCAGGTTATGATATTGTTTCGAATCCTGGATCTTAAATTTCAGAAAATCCAAAAGTGAGCATAAATTCTTGAAACTGAGCATGGTCACGTGATATGGCACAAATATTACTTCGTAAGTTTTTTCTTCAATTCGAGACAAGCTGCTTATGACAAGTTGCACAAATGAAGAGCCAAGGTATTTTGGAACAGAGACCTGCCACGTTAAGGCGAATGCTTTCACTATTGAAACTGTGGGCGTTTATGTGCCGCCACGAGTCCCCGCTTCTCATCGCCAGGTGCCGTCCGAGCAAGCGTGTGAGTCGACGGGAGGCGTGCGAGCAGACCGCTGCACTGGCTGTCAGGGAGGCGTGCGAGCAGACCGCTCTGCAGGCTCACCGGGAGGCGAGCCCTTTGACCAGGCTCCGCTGCCCACCGTCGTCCCAACTGCTCCCACTTTTAATGTCGCTGGCGCCGCAGTTTAAAATCAACCCTGCACTACCCGGTATCTCTACAATCTTCTCTCTTCCTCTTCGATTCTCCTATCATTTACCTCCAACCAGCCTGACCTAAACGTACGCCATGCCACATCACGATGATCTGCCCTTAGTGTTCCAGTTTCCTAAGGAAGACACCCAGCCGGAGTCTCAAGAACATAAGGCGCTTTGGGACGAGCTTGAACTGGCCTTGCGGGAAGATGCCGCGCCTGTCCCCGCTCCCGTTCCGGCTCCCGTCGCCCCGACTACGCCAGCGCCCATCCCCGTGACATTGATGGGCTGGGAGGCACACATTGTCGCCGAGCTTGATCCCACGGGGTTCCACGAGGTCCCTGCCGACTTTCACGCGCTCGTGCACCTGCCAGCGCATGCGCCTGCGTGTGCACTGACGCGCACGCCCGTGCCGGTGCTCGTGCACCTGCCAGCGCATGCGCCTGCGCGTGCATTGACCTGCACGCCCGTGTCGGTGCCCGTGCACATGAATGTCTCCGCCATGCCATTGACAGTGCCTGTCCCCGCGCAGGTGCCAGTGCCCCCCTCAGCAGCATGGATGGCCGCCGTCGACCGCTTCCTTGCACCAACGCCAGTTGCCTCCTCTCGCCAGTTGACTCGCTTCGAAGTCCAGAATATTTTGGCCTTCCTTGAAGCTAGGCCAACGTCCAGGATTACGCCAACAACGGCGCAAGACGCCACCGTCGCCGTCGGTCAGTGGCCCGACGATACACAGAGCACGGCAGAGGAGCCGCTTCACACCGCGAGACGCCCCCGCCGCCGCCGTGTAATCTAAATTTGCCATGAAAAACATTCGGATTGCCATGCTTAAAATCCGAACGTTTATCATTTCGTTTATTTTATATCGATCATCGTATAGTTTAAAGTCAGAGTCAGACTGAACAAAATCTATGCTTTGATCGATTGAATGTTCTGCTAGAGTCGTATCAAATTAAATATAAAACGTCATCAAGCCACATGTATTCCTTGTCATCCAACGACCTAGACTGCTTCAATGTCGAGCGCTCAACACGTTTAGCATGTAGTTAATTTCATGCCAAAAATAGTGCTAATCACATAATAACACGCAAATAATATCCTAGTACTTAATATCCGCATGCACTTTATATACTTCCAAATTAACATGCACTGACTAGTGCTGCTAGTACGTGAAACTGGTGCCGTGACTTGTGAACGCGTCCAGATGTGGTCAATGGCAACATCGCCCGCGAGTTCTTCGTGTTTGCCCGTGCGTCGAAATGCAGAAGGGGAGGAAAGAGAGAGAGAGCACACATGGAACCCACCAGTAAGTGAAGGCGAATAGTACTAAAAATAATATTACATGTTATCCTTTAATTAGGTTGTGGTAATATAGAAACATTATGTGAACAAAGGGGGTACAACAAACATTGCTGTTCTATGTATGTTGCCTATTGATGTGCGGCTTGAAGGCCCGGTCACATGTTCGATCCTCGTCCTTTATTTTTAAATTTGTATATGTGTCCAAATTTGTTTCGTGACATGTGGGCCCCTTGGTGTGTAGTTTGTAGCACTTTAATTTGTGGGTCGAAATTTATTCCATTACAAGTGGACTATCGGTGTGTAGTTTTGTAGCTTATTTATAATAATTAAAGAGAACAACTTAGTTTTTTCAATAATACCATGGTGCGACGTTGAAGACTAGAAAGGACGTGCAATAGAGCGATGACCGAGCCAGAAGGAAATCAACTAGGGGAGTTGCGTGGGTTGCAACGGTGTTTGGAGTAGTTGTGGGCCGAATGCTATGAAAATATAATCTAAACCGACCGAAATAAATGCCTACACAAATTAATCCAAGGTTGGAGTGCCCCTCGCAATTTAAATATCTCCGGCTTTGCGAGGGATAGAGAGGTAGTAGCTTTAATGTGTGGAAGATACGGTGTGAGAAAGCAATGTCAATCGAGAGACATATAGATAGAGAGACAAAGTGAGTGCGGTCCGACATTCATTGAACAAATATATATGCTCTGGAGAGATATTGTCCGATTGAGCTTTTGGCAAGGGTGAGGGCTGTAAGATAGAGCTTGAGAGATGATCCAGTCACAGACGTGTAGATATATTTTGTGCGTGGGAGGAAGCAAGGTCAACCGATCACATAGGGTCTCCGTGTGATCGAGAGAGTGAGACGGGTTGGAGAGAGTGACCTAGATAGACAATGTGCGTGAGAGAGTGTACAATGTGAATAGGTCGAATTGGGCTCAAATATGGTGATATATCGTTTTCGTCCGAGAAAGAGCGAGGTCAATTGAGACATACAAAGAGAGAGAGAGAGAGAGAGAGAGAGAGAGAGTGGCCCACCATGAGGTCAAAAGAGTGGCAGCGGCTTGGATGGACGGACCTAGATAGACAATCCGCGTGAGAGAGTATAGAGTGTGTCGACCAAGGCCCGAACAGGGAGATATATCATTTGTGTGTGAAAGAAAACGAGGTTAAACGAGACTCAGATAAAGAGAGCGAGATTGAGCGAGTGTGGCCCATCGTGCGGAAGAAAGAGTGAGACAGTCTCGAGGGAGTGACCTAGATATACAACGTGCGTGCGTGCACATGAGAGGTTGGGGGGCTAGATAGGCAATGCATGTATTTAGTGCGAGAGGGTGAGAGGGAGAGGGGAGAGAGAGAGAGCTCGGCATGGGGTGCAATGGAGGGTGTGTGAGGTAAATACATTTGGTAACAGAGTAGGAAAAGGGGTTGTGTAGTTGAGAGACTTAGAGATCGAAACATGGAGAGAAAGAATGAACGTGTGTTGGAAACTGATAGCTTGCTAAGGTGGTTAAGAGAGGAAGATTGACTGATACAGGAAGTATGTAGTGTTTGTGCGGGCAGGGGGTGGGGGGGGCTAAAAACAACATTTGAAGTTACATAGTACGTGACTTAATATCGATGTTTCAGTTCGGTGTACATTGTATGATTTGAACCAAGGACCATGCATACGGGTAATTATTTCGAATTCGTGCCATACTAAGTTTCGAAAAGTTGACATTGACTCATATTTTTGAATCCATCTGAAAGTTTTCTCACTACCATGGTGTTCATCATATAGATATGAATTTGTATTAAAAAAAGTAGCATGGATACAGTGAAATGCAAAATCCACATTAGAATTGGAGGTTGCTACGTGACACACACTCTAATTCAAATAACTAATTATGTGACACGCACTCTAATCCACGTTAGTGTGGATACCGTTTCGATTTTTTTTCAAATAACTCCTCATTAATTAATTTATAGTACTCCCTCTTTTCACTTTTATGAGACCTTGAAGACATTTCAGACAATGTGGAAAACAGTTCATTTTAAGTTGCCTGAAACAACTTACAAAAGTGAACGGAGGGAGTATCTTGTTTTGAATGACTAATTATTGCAAGGAAAACACGGGCATGGTAATACATACAGATTTGTTTGCAAATAAAAGAAGATTCATTTGCATTCTCAAATGTAGGCGCACCAGGTAGGCTAGGGTCGTGTCGGGGTGGACGCTGCTTCGGTGTCTTAAAGGCACCTGCCTTTGGGTCACT